>NC_080418.1:87142791-87451124 GCF_029873635.1 Malania oleifera | reverse complement strand
AAATGTTTTTCTCAGAATCAAAAAGTGAGAGACCTTTCAAGCAAAGATATGTATATGAAAATATACTCAAGGTTCTCTTGACTCACCCAAAGATTTTCTCCAAAAGAATATATTTCAAAAATGAATGTGAGAGATGCTTAGGGTTTTTGCACAAAAATAGATTTTGTAACAAAGAACAAATGAGCTTTTAAATCTTTGCAATAAATGTGCAAAAAGATCCACAAGCTAGAATGAGTTTCTCCAAAAATATTTATTAAGAAAAATATGTGGAGAAACTTTAATCTTACTCTCAAATGTGATTTTCAAAACAAAAGCTTAAGTGAGAGTAAGTGCTTTGAATGATAGAATAAATGCCCAAACAAATGATTCTTTAACCAACCCTCAAGAGCAATAAATTTGCTAATGAAGAGAGTAAAAGAAAAGCTCTCTTAAAAATGATTTTTGAAATAAATGAGCGTAAGAGAGTATGAATTAAAGCTTTGAAGATGAAAAAATATAGAAAAAATATTTAAGAGAACTTTTCAGCTAATCATCTTGCTAATTATGCTTATGAAAGGGGTATGTTAAAGTTCCCAAGAAAAATGACCGTTAGGGACATGGAGGATATTTTAAAATTGTTTAATTAAAAAATTAAACATGTTTTAGCGCTGAAAAATAGTCCGACCCAAGAGGTTTAGTCGCTTGGGGGCTTTGCCAGTCGGTTGGCCTTAGTTAAAAATTCAAATTTTCAAAGAGGTCAGTCGACCACGGAAGGCATTGGTCGGCTGGCCGTTGGCGATTTTTCAACTCGTTGTTAGTTTGATCGGCTGGCCTCAAGAGCCGATCTTCCAGTCCATCAGGCCGGTCGACTGAGGCATTTTAGTCCTGCAATGGTCGGTCGGCCAGGCTATGTAATTTTGTAGAGAACTAAGGCCAGTCGGCTAGGCTATTCTATTTTAAGACGATTGGTTGGCCGGGGCTATAGAAAACTGACCTAAAAGACATGGCTGGTTGACTGGGCATATGAGGCACAAAAAGGTTCGGTTGACTAGATTGGTCGGTCGACTGTGCATTTTGCACGTGTAAGGGTCCGTCAACCGAGCCATAATAAAAATCAAATTTTGGCCCTGATTTGCTTTCAAAAAATATTTTAAAACCTTTGTAAGATTTTATCATTTTATAAAAAAGGTTTTTCAAAAAGATCGTTAGGTCCCCTAAGGTCTATCCATGGTAGGTCATGAGCTTTTAATCACATCATGCAAGACATGCATTATTACATACCAAAAACTAAATGCAATTACAATTAAAAATATGTCTTCTTTTCTTTTGCTTTTCAGTCTCCATGGAATACGCCAGACTGTATAGGCTTTAAGTCCTTCATGCTTCCATTTTCCTTTTGTCTTATGTACGTGCCAAAACATAAAACTTCTTCAAGCACTGAGTACACAGATAAGATACAAGTGCTTTGTCAGCATTAAAATATGGATCAGACTCAAAAAGTCAACACAGTTTTTTACGACCATGAAGATAATTTAAGTGGTGTAAGTATCACTTTTAGAAGTTTAAAAAATCATTTCTAGTGAAATAAAATGAGTAGTCCTTTTCATTATTATATCTTTTTGTTTGAGACTGAGATGTATCATATTGTATTATGAATATTCTTTATATATGAATATCGTGCCTATATGCTCTATTGTCGTTTATATTGATGATGTTCTTATTTCCAATGATTATCGGGACTTATTTGATGCTCATGTTTGCAGGGGAGAAACACAAACAAGTTAGCCACTTATTATAATGAATTTGTTTCACAAGTTAATGCATGATCAAAACTTTCATAACTAAAACTAGGGGATTATTTATTCTATTCACCGATTCACATGATATAAAGATGGTTGATCTCAACTCACATGGTTGCGAAGGTTAATTAAAGCAATGGCATTAGATGTGTGTGTGTGTGTGTGTGTGTGTGTGTGTGTGTGTGAGAGAGAGAGAGAGAGAGAGTGGGGGAGAGAGCTACAGTCAAATATGGCAATTGCAAAAAAGAAAAAGAATTGGATACATTTTGGTAAAGATGGTTTACACTATAGTCCTACTCCTATTCATAGGTCTAGCTGCAGCATTACATCACCCACCAACATAGGACCCTTTGGAGTCGTGGCAGTAGTAAAGTAAAGTTTAAGCAAGGTGTCACAAACCCCCAGATAAGGCTTAATGAAGGGTTGCGCAACAATCAGGGAGAGTTCTCCCCCAACCGAGTTAGCCAATAATCATAAGTTCAATCCTGGAGAATACATGTAAAGTCATCTCTCCTCCCTACTTAACCCACCTTATATTGTCACCCCCTAATATCCTCCCCCACTTATTTTATCGACATCCTCGTCGATTTTCTGTAAGGAGTCTTTAGTCATTGGGGTCTGTTGTTGGTTTTTTAAAGTTCATGAAATCTTGAATCTTATGTGTGGCCTGCTAAAGGTTTATGTTTTCTTCTAACTGTTGTTGTTGGCAACCTTCATCATTGATGACTTGTCTAAAGCGATCTCCTCTACATCTCTGGCTACAGTTTTCCTTTTGGGAATGTTTGATTCCCTAGACTTATATCTGTACCGATCTTCTTTGTTAACATGGTAAAATTTTAAGTTGTTGATGTGACGTATACTTTTCCAAGCACCGGGCCTCCAGCTTCAAATTTTCATGGTCATCACCCTTTTGTCCTCATGATTCTTTGTGAATCTGTATACTTTCAAGCTATGTCCATCACATAGGTCATCAAAAAGCATGTAGGAGAGTTGGGTGTTAATCTGTCACCATCTCAACAGGACATAATTAGTTGCAAAAATATTTCAACAAATTAATGCAAAATTAATCTATATCTAATAGGGAAACATAATTTTTTTTTTTTTAGTTCATCAAATGTTGCAAGTATTCTTTCTACATCCCTCTCGCTAATTAGGCTATCAGGGATTCCCCAAAAGCATTAATGCTCCCACCATACACCTCTTTTCTCCGAAGTATGTTTTCGAGGCTTTTGTTTCCTCTTAGAATGCTTTCAAGGCATTCAAGGCCTTTTGTTTTGGACATTATGCTACACAATGAGGTCCTATGCATAGAAAATAGGAAATGGTGGTCAAAACTCCCCATTTCTTATGTCTTTTCCTTTCAAATCTCCAATTGTTAAGGGTCCCTTATCTCTCCAAAAGTTATTAGATCCCAAGTCACTTCCCTTACTTGTAGGTCTATACACTTAGCTTGAAATGCCCCAAACCACCACGTGGGGCCTGGAGTGCTACTTTAGTGACGTCTATGTACCTGATACCATATTCATCATATAAAAGCAGCGGAAATAAATGATACATTCTCCAAAACATAACCAAAGTTCTAAACTGCTAACATACATAGAAGTCTCCCAATATCCATATTACACCTCAACCAAAAAGAAAGAAAATTAACTCAGTCCATACGATTATATTACATACCTAGGGACTTCCAAACTTAACTTAAATACATTAGAGTTCTTACAGACACTCACAAAACTAAACTGGCTATCACCTTGCCCCGAAGCTCACTAAGCTCGATCTCGAGATGGTCTTAAAAAAAATGATTTGTATATTGGGGTGAGACACTTCTCTGTAAGGCAAATTAAGTTAACATCAGTGTGTGGCCAACGTGAGTTTTAATGTATACAAAACGTCATTAGTTGTTAATTAACCACAGTTATAAAATCATTCTCAGACCATACACACACACACACACCCACACCCACAAACACACACACACATAAAATTATTTATAGCGAAAGTTCCCGAGGATAGGGGAGATTACACGCCATACATGTAGCTCCCCTCTACTATAATACGTTATGCAACCTAGTATGGCTACATCTGATACTTATTAGGGTACTCACCTTTCTCAGTAAGCCCTCGAGCGGAGAGTTTACTTTGCCATAAACATTTATACATTTTAAATCGTATACATATACTCACACCTTTACAGTTGAAAAATATGCATTTGTTTCCTCAATCTAAACTAGTTCAATATATAATAACACCATTTACATAAATCAACAGATATGCGTAAAAGAAACTCCCTGGAACTAACACACCATTTACTTCTCCCATGGTACGGGTTGTGCGGCCTGAAGGCTAGATTTATGCCCTGAGGGATCAGCCCAGACACAATCAAAGTAATCATCTGCAAGTGCATCTGCAGGCATCCACAACTCAGTTGCAGGTCTGATAGCCTTACCACTTCCTGGTCCAGTCCCTAGGAAAGGTACTTTATCCTTACGCAGGCTAAACGATTGAGACCACCCTACACCTTTCAGTACAATGTGGGTGCACATGGTCTCATAATAATTCCCTAGCAATGGTACCGTACTCACAATACAAATAATCCACAAGGTTTTTAAACCATATCATGCAATTTAAGTAATAAAAACTGTAGTATAAACTCATTTTCATATAGAACTTACCATTTAATAAAACCCGGTCCCCGACCGTTATATCAAATCCCAATATTTTGCAAAGGCAATTCCTGTATGTTTCATAAACAGTTCAGTATTTTCACAACCATTCCCAAATTTGGTATTTCAATAAACCATATAGATCATTTACCTGCCACACAATTTTAGTATTTGACTATAATCCCATAAGCAACCAAGAAAATATAGCATATTTAGTTCAAGATAAAACCAAGATTTCCACCATTCATTTCATTCAAAATACCATAGATATACCATAGTTTATAAAACCCCACTTTGAATAGTTGGTTTTCGAAAGAACCCTTGAAATCATAAATACACACACACACACACACACACACACACACACACACACATATATATATATATATATATAAAGCAGTTTAATCGGTTCAAATTTAATAAAACCTGACTTACCTTAATCCCCTTAAATGTTTTCCTGAAATTACACCTGCTGGGATCCCAAAACGGTGTCTTCGGCGCTCACACAAACCTTATATTCATAAATCCTAGTTTAATCAACTCAACCCCAGGTAAAATACTATTTTAACATTTCTCGGACCCAAAAACTCCAAATAAATGATTAAACTCCCCAAAACATTAACCTTAGCCTTGGAGTGGTGCCTAGAAAGCTGAGTTCAAAAATCTACTCTGCTAGACTTGTAGAGAAACGCTCTTAGATCATCGTGGTGACTTCTGATTGTTGATTCGGGCAAAGGATAGAGAGAAATCGAAGAGAGAAGGGCAATTTCTCGTGGGTTTAGAGAGAGAAAGAGAGAAGATATTTTGATTTCTTAACAAAAAAGTTATTTAAGACCTATTTATAGGCCATTGACTCAGCCGGATTTGTCGACAAAATATAGAATTTGTCGACAAGTTGTAGAAGGACATTCGTCGATGAAAGAAGGGAGTTCGTCGACGAACCTTAAGCTTGAGGTTGCCTAGCTCTTGAGATTTCTTCGTTGACGACTACAACACTTCGTCGATGAGTCACAGAAGGGCACTCGTCGACGAAAACAAGGGATTCGTCAACGAGTCTTACTGCTTTGCCCTTTTAAATTTTTCTTTCTTCTTTTCTAATTCATTTCTTTTATTTTTCGGGTTCGGATTTCTACACAGTTGGATCTTTGTTCATTATTGGCAGACGTTGGGTATTTCCTTTTTTGAGAACTATTTGAGGAATCATCTAATCATTCGACTATTGCGAGGGTCGAGTATGAGAAATCATATAATAGTTCGGCTACTGCAAAAGTCAAGGGGAGGTCACGATCCCCTTGCCTACACAGCTTATTCTTTGGCCATGTTTTGAGTCCTCGGAGGAAATGAAATACTCTGTTAGAGTTTGTCATATCTTTGATGTCGAGCATTAGGGCTTGGAATTCCCATATATAAATCCTTGTTGAGCATGTCTATTGTAAGTCATATACCTTGCAATGCGCCATGTATTTCGCATTTCCTAGGTGAAATTGTGCCTTCAAAGCTTGTTTCAGTTCCTCCTAGGTATTGATGGTGTACTGATTATTTTGCATGTCTTCACATTTGGTTCTCCATCACAATTTAGCATCTCCAAAAAGATATATTGTTGCAATGTTAACTTGGTCCTCCTCTAGTTCGATTCTTGAGCACTTGAAATAGTATTTTAGGTCAAAGATGAAGCTGTCCAACTCCTTTCCATCTCGAGCGCCCTTATAGCATTTAGGTTTTGGTACCTTCATTCGAGCTCCCCCAATGGTACCGGTTATTGACCTTCGAAGCATCTGTGCCACCACATTTAACTTAACACTCACCCCCTGTAAGTCATTATAAAATTGATCCGTTAGGTTCCAGAGCTTGCCTACCTTTTTCTAATCCTTTTTTAGGGTGCTGATGGATTCTTTGACATTTTTTGCAAGCAAATAAAAATTGTTAATTAAATCCCGTAGGGAGGCCTCAAGCTATATCGGCTCTCCCCCTTAGGATGTAAGGGATGACATTACACCCTCAATGTGGTCTAACCTATTCTCAAAGGCTTCCAACTACTAAATGTTCCTCCGGAAGACCTCAAACTCTATTAGTTTTTTCTCCGGGGATTTTATATGTGGAAAGAATTTCTCAAGTTCCACAATTCTCTTCTCAAGCTTAGATAAACTATAGAGGTCTCCTCTAGTGTTTTCTTTCACAGCCTTAAGCTCTATTGGCACACTTCTCTCTTTTGACAATTCCATCACAAACACTTGGAGTTCGAAGAACTTCATTTCCAAGGTTTTGAGTTTTGTCACTCTTGCCTCAAGCACCTCAACGTGCTCTGTCTTTACAGACTTCGAAGTTCTCATTTTGCCACTCGTAATATTCGCACCCATTATGCTCTAATACCAACTGTCATGAACCCCTGGATAAGGCTCAATGAAGAGCTGCGCGGTACTCGGTGAGAGCTCTCTCCTAATGGAGTTGACTAATAATCACAAGTTCAATTATGCAAACATGAGCACTAGATGACAATGAAGTATATAGACATGAAATTCATTTATAAAGAATTTTCATAACACAATAAAATACACCTCAATCTCAAATAACATGACATAATAATGAAAAAGACTACTTATTTTATTTCATTTAAAAGGATAAACATATTAGTATTGTCATAAGTAATTTCCATATTCATTGAAAATGACTAAAAAATACATGTAAAGTCTCCCTCTCTATTACATTACAGTGTCACCGGCAAGAGCGGGGCACAGCACAAACGCAGACGAGGAGAGAGAGAGATTGGGAGGGGGTGCCGGGCATTGCGATGGAGAAGCCGCAGAAGAAACAGGTGCTTCTGTTCCATTGCGTTGAGGCTGAAGATCTAGCCCGCAAGGTAGCTCAACATTCCGACCTCATTCAACTCCAATCCATCAACTGGAGGTTCATTTCTCCGAAACTCTCTCTCTTTCTCGCTCCTTTTTTTTTTTTGGAACATGCTCTATTATTGTTCTGATTCAATTTGCCTGTTTTATTTTATTTTTATTTTAATATTTTTTTTGAAGTTTTTCTTTTTATTGATTGAACTAATAATATCGGTGTTTCACTGCAATGTTTTTGTAGCTCATATTTGTAAGAATGTAAAACCCTAAAACCCTATTAGCGATATATCTTTGCTTCGTACAGATTTCAATCTCATTTTTTTAATATATTTCCAGTTCTAGAAAAAAAAAATCGGTGCCCTAGAAATGGCACTGGAGACAATAATACGAGTCCACGACACCACTGCGCCACAGCGACCGTGTGCCTTTCTTTTGTAAAACAATTGCTTCTGAATAATATGAACCAGTCCAGAAAAATGGCTCCGCAGAGGACAAGAGGACCATGTTTAGAGCATTCTTGTATGGGACCTGATAAAGAAGTGTTTTTGGTCACTTGAAAAGATAAAGAAGAAATTTTCTTTTCAAAATCTAGAGGGAGTGCGTACTTTGTGAACTAACCTGTGGAACACTTGTGCCTTACAGCATGGTAGGCCTAAATCTGTCTTAGACGTACAATGGGTGTCAAAATTCCTTGGCAGATACATGAAACTGGTATACATTTTCTTATTATCGAATGATTCATCAACTTAGAAATTAGAATTAGATTAATGAACTAACTGTGAATGAGAGAAAATAAAATATTCACTTAGAAATTAGAATTAGATAAATTGGCACTGGGCATGCAGGGTGGTGGTGGTGTGAGGGCATAGGCGGTGAAAACACGAGATGAAGGGCTGTAGAATGAGCAAGGGATAAAAGGTTCAAGAGCTTTTCTTTTTGCTTCAGTATTGTATTGTTTTGCTTTTGCATTTTTTCTTTAGTTATTGATGAACTTATAAGGCATATCCAAAATGAGGTTTTGTGGTGGATGTCGTTGTAATTACACTTATTTGGATTTGATATTAACCAATAGAATATAAATTCTATGAATTTTTAAACTTAAAAGTTTAAAATATTTAAAAGTTTAAAATGAAAAAAATTATTTAGTATGGATGTCTATTACGTTGCATCATGTATATGTATAGTATGTTATTAGAACAAGTGTGTAGTTACAATATTCTAAAATATGCGTAACAATAATACGATGTCATGCAGAAAAAGTTAAGGATATTATTATTTAACTATACATATTTTAATAAAATATTTAACACATTTGTACTGTTATATAAATTCTGTAATTACTTGATTTTATGGGTTGCATGTATGTTGGGCATGAAACTTTAAAAATATAAGAGAATTGATTTTTAACCTTCTTTTTTTTTTGCATTTGTAGGATGGAATTCGATTTTGTGCAAATAATGTAAATTTTATATATAGTCTAATATTACTTATTATAAGTACTTTTTTAGAATTCAGATAAGCACTTTGTTTAGGAAAATACTTATTTTCCTAAAAAAAAAGAAAAGTAGTTTGGAAAATACTTTTTGAAATAAGTTATTTTTTATGTGTAAACCTAATACTACTTAGTGATAGAAGTACTTAATTTAAGTATTTTCCATAATTAGTATTTTTTAAGACATTCCAAACAGGGGCTAATTCTTTGTATTAGGTTGTCCGTGAGTTGAGCTTTTGGTTTGTGAAATATTGAAAGAAGCTTTAAATTACAAACTAAAGAAGTACACTGGATCCATGCATAGAATCCAATAGCTTTCATATATAATGTTTATACATATCAGTAGTTAAACATTTATATAAAAATTTGATTTGCTAACTAACATCTTTATTATTGCCATTTTTTTAATTAATGGCATAATGACTTTGTTTTTGTGATTTTAAACTAGTTGGGCCTTTATTATCTCGATAATACTTCCAAGCTGCTGTTTGGAATGTCTTAAAAAATAATTATTGTTAGAGGTTATTTATGTCTTTTATTATTATTATTATTATTATTAAGTGTGGTAGTATGTTAATTAGTGAGAGTAGTAAGGGTATTATTGTTGTTAAAATGTATTTGTTTTGTATTATAAATAGAGGGAGAGACCTATCATCAAGTTAGGTCATTCATTTAATCAAAATCTCAACATCGTATCAAAGCATGATCCAACCTAAACTGTATCATACTCATCCATCGCCGAAAAACACATTCCCATTGCTGCCCTTCTCAGATACACCTCTACCCTTCATTATTTCACAAAACCAAAAAGCCAAAAACAAACCCTCTGAAACCCTATTGCTGAAAAGCACCCCACGCACCGTCACCCACCAGCCAAATGCCGGCAGAGCCGACCCCATGCACCGGTGTGTGAGAGAGTTTCTGGTCACATTTTTTTTCTCCCTCTGCTATGTTCTGATTCCTTCTCTAGACAATATTATCAAATTGTTGGGCATGTTTTTTGCTCAAAGATCTAACCTTTTCTTACCATGCACTTGCGGTACTACATTAATTTATGTTCGGTGTTTGTATAGGCTTCTTTGTGAGTTTGTTGGAGCAGTGGCAGTGTTCGTAAGTTAAGTTGTCAGGCTGTGGCAGTGCTATATCAGTTGGTGAGTCGTTCACTTCGTCTGTGGTTGTGTTAGTGCTTCACATAGTTTGTGATTGTCTCGATTAGTTTTGATTGTTTTTCTTGTTTGACATTGGTGTGGCTGCAAGTTTGTGTGTGTTGGGATGTAGTTTGTGAATCCCAATAATACGTTTTCCTACATAGCTGCTACAGATAACTACTCAAAAGTTGGATGAAAAGAATAATGTTCAATGGTCTAAAGTTGTTCGGGTTTGTTTAGCAGGATTAGGAAAATCTGACCACTTGCTTTAATATGTTTTCCTACATTACTGCCTCAGATAACTACTCAAAAGTTGGATGGAAGGAATAATGTTCAATGGTCTAAAGCTCTTCGGGGTTGTTAAGCAAGATTAGGAAAATCTGACCACTTGTGAGTCTTGTCAATTAGGAAAGCATCATCATGTCCCTTCGCTTCCCGAGTCAATAAATGTTAGTCCATTTTGATGTTTGGGGTCATATTAGAGTTGTGTACAAGTTGGGTTTCGGTTACTTTGTGACCTTTGTGGATGATTATTCTAGAATGACTTGGCTATATTTTTTAATAAAAGATTGTTTTGAGTTATTTCATATATTTTGTGCTTTTTGTTATGAAATAAGACTCAACTTGGTTTGCGAGTTCGAATTACTTCGAAGTGATAATCCTAAAGAGTATTTCTGTTCACAATTTGCTACTTATATGACTCAGTTTGGTATTGTCCATCAATCATCTTGTGCCCACACTCGTCAACAAAATAGGTTGCTGATAGGAAAAATAGATATATCCTTGAAATACTCACACCTTACTTTATCAAATGCATGTACTTAATGTGTTTTGTAGTGATGTTGTACTTACTATTTGATCAACATGATTCCGTCCTCTGTTTTTAGTGGTTAAATTCCCTACTCCATTCTCTTTCCTAATTCACCTTTATTTTCTCTCCCACCACGAATATTCGGGTGTATGTCCTTTGTTCATCAACTAATTCCTAGGGTGGATAAGTTGGATCCTTGTGCTATCAAATGTGTTTTCTGGGCAATTCGTATACTCAAAAACGATATAGTTGTTATAGTCCTATGCTGCATCACTTCTTTGTTTTTGTAAATATTACCTTCTTTGAGTCTACACCTTACTAGACCCAGTCCTTGAGTGCTTTTGAGCTCAATGAGTCTCTTCTTCTGCCTAATCTTCTAGATTCTACTTTGTTGTCTTTGCCCAACCAACCATCTAAGTCTCCATGTAGTTTGAATCCTTCTCATTGTCTTGATCATCCTAATTTGTAGGTGCATTAACGACGGAAGCTCCAAGGAAGAGAGTCCCCTTTAACTTCTACTACCACGCCTTTGGTTTCCTCATTTGATGATCATATTTCTCATGATGTTGATCCTTCTATTGCTGTTCAGAAACGCACATGTACGAACATCCCATTTCCAGCTATGTTAAGACTTCTTGTAACCCTACTATTATTGTTTTGTTACTGATTTATTATCTACTGTCTTTCCTAAATCTATTTCTAAAGCCTTAGCCCACTCTGGGTGGAGGAATGCTATGGTTGAAGAGATGAATGCTTTACAGGATGATGTCACTTGGGACTTGGTATCCATTCCTCCTAACAAATCTATGGTTGGTTGTCACTAGGTATACATTGTGAAAGTCAACCCTGATGGTTCTGTGGTTCGCATGGTCTTAAATTTCCATGAAATTATCGAAATTTTCGTTGAAATTTCCACTTTCTGCCACCCTTGAAATTGAAATAGCAATCAATTTCTGTCTTGCATAATTTCAATCGAAATTTCAACAAATCATCTGAAATTTATTGAAATCTTGAAATTTTAATGAAACTTGTTGAAAATTTAATTATAGAATAAGATTTCCTTGAAATTCAAATGTGAGATTTAGATGCAAAGTGATTCCTCTCTTAATTGATCTTTTTTTTTTTTAATATTCAAACAAAAGATTATTATAAGGACTTTTGAAATTACATGAAAAATTAAACTTACGACAAAATTTTATTGGATCATTCATGTCTAAATTATCTTTATTGGTATAATAAATAGTATGTTTAATTGATTTATGAATTTTATTTACATGAACCTAATATGTTTAATGCACATATTATTATGAATATGTTTAATACACATTATTGTACGAATATGTTTAATACACATATTATATTTACAACTATTGTGCCTCATACCAACGTAGATGTATTTAATTTGTAAAATATTAGTCCTAGAACTTACCTTATTATGTCTATTAATCATTTCTGAAGTTTCATAAAAAAAATTTGATGCTTCACTACGAATTTCCATCATTCTTTCAAATCGAATCAAAATTTCCGTACTTTTGGAGCTTCAAAATTTTAGTTGAAATCGAAAGTTAAGACCTTGGTGGCTTGTCTAATGGCCCGTCTTGTTGCTAAGGGGTATACTTAGGTGTATGGTTTGGATTATTCTAACATCTTTTCTCTGGTTGCCAAACTTACATTTGTGCGTCTGTTCATCTCCTTGGCTACTACTTGTCACTGGCCTCTGCATTAGTTAAGGTGAAAAATGCCTTCTTGCATGGCGATCCTCAGGAGGAGGTCTATATGGAGCAACCACTTGGGTTTTTTGCCCAGGGGGAGTTAGGCTTTTTGTGTCGGCTCAAGAAGGCACTATATGGTTTAAAACAGTCCCCTTGAGCATGATTTGGTCATTTCAATGATGTAGTACTTGAGTTTGGTCTTTGACGGTGTACAGTGGATCATTCTGTGTTTTATCATCATATTTCATAAGGTAGATCCTTCTTGTTGTTTATGTGGATGATATTGTTATAACGGGTGGTGATGATAAAGGTATTCAAAGTCTCAAACATTTTCTACAAACTAAGTTTCAAACTAAATATTTGGGACCGTTGAAATATTTCTTAGGTATAGACATATCTAGATCTCGTATGGGAGTTGTTTTGTCATAGAGGAAGTATGTTCTTGATTTGTTGGATGAAATTGAATTGTTGGGCTCCAAACCAGTTGATACACCCATGGATCATAACAGCAAGTTAGTGCTGGATATGGGTAATTTGCTGCTTGATCCTGGACAATACCGGAGACTTGTTGGAAAGTTGAATTATCTCATGGTCATTTGGCTAAATATATCTTTTGCAACAAGTGTTGTGAGTCAATTTCTATATTATTTAAGGACAAGTCATTGAAATGCAGTCATTCACATCTTGAGATGTCTCAAAGGTGCACTTGGGAGAGGTCGTCATACTTATATTTTTTGGATATACAGATGCAATTTGGGCTGGATCGCCTTCCAATCGGAGATCCACAACCAGGTATTGTATCTTGGTTGGTGGTAATTTGGTTTCTTGGAAGAGTAAGAAACAAATTGTGGTGGTTAGGTCAAGTGTTGAATCAAAATATAGAGCTATGACTCACGCTGCTGGTGAACTTGTTTGGCTGAAGAACATGTTGGAAGAATTGGGTTTTTCACATTCTCAGCCTATGAAGTTGATGTGTGATAACAAGCTGCTCTTCATATTGCCGCCGACTTGGTTTTAATAAGTAGACAAAACATATTGAAGTTGATTGCCACTTTGTTCGAGAGAAACTTGAGCAGAAGCTCATTACTACCGCTTATGTGAACTCTGATATTCAACTTGCTGATTTTTTTACCAAAGCTTTGGGGGTTGCTCGTGTTAAATTTATTAGTAACAAGCTAGGAGCACATGACATTTATGCTCCAACTTGAGGGGGAGTGTTAAGAGGTTATTTATGTCTTTTAGTATTATTATTATTGTGTTAGTATGTTAATTAGTGAGAGTTAGTAAGGGTGTTATTGTCATTAGAATGTATTTGATTTGTATTATAAATAGGAGGGAGGACCTATCTTCAAGTTTCGTCATTCATTTAATCAAAATCTCAACAATTACTTTTCTTGATAAGTAATTATATTAATAAGTAGTGTTTACACTTAAATGAGTACTTATTTCAAGAGGCACTTTTCCAAACTACTTTTTTTTTTTAAAAAAGAAAATGAATATTTTTTGAAAAAAAATAATTTTTTTGAGAAAAGTATTTATCTAAAAAAGTACTTATTATAAGTAATCTCATACTACTTTAAGATAAGTATTTCTTTGGATAAGTGCTTTTTCCCAGAAGTATTTTTTTAGAAGTGGTTCAAAACAATCAATTTGACTTCATGATATTTATCTTTTAAAGCTGAAGTTTGTTGTTTGTTTAAATAATTTTAGACACATCACAATAATTTTATAAGATGCGAAAGGGCTTTATCTATTTTATATCTATTTCATGGTGTACATTCTTTATTTAGGGTTTATGATACTGTTATTTTGATTTGAATTTTAGCCAAATGGATTTTATTTTTTGTAAAGTAGACATTTTGATAGTTCTAATGTTGACAAATAGCGATATAAATTTTGTTGAAATTTTAAATATAAGCTGAATTTCTTTAGGTATAAGAAGTAAATTGAATTTACTCTTAAATCTTAACCCATCTAAAATAAACTTTCTAAGTACAATTTTTATCTAATTTGGTTTAATTTAATTCCTTTTAGGAATGTTTTTCTTACTTATAAATGATAAGGATATTTTTGTCCATGGAATGATTTGCTCTATTCCAACTTTTATATGTAGATTGGAGAGTGTTTGGTGTGCTATGTTTCATTGGAGGATTTTTTGTGGCTTGATTGTGGAAATTTTGCAAATAATGAGGATGTGAGAAAATTATTTTGGGAAGAATAAGGATGCTAGTGTGATTGTAAAGCTTTATTGGCCTTATTTCTTATCTTTATATATATATAAATCTCTTTTTCTTTCTTTCTTCTTCTTTTTTTGGTGTTTCACATTAAGAAGATTTCTTATCCTCCTTGTACATTATTCATTTTCTTAGTTAGGGTTCCCCAAGCTTTATTAGGTGTGCCTTTAGATAATTCTTGAAAGAAATGGTGATGGGAGCTTTTCATTTGTCTAGTGAGCATGATTTGATGAGTGAATAGAGGGGGATGAGTTCGAGGAAGAGAGTGAATTTGATTGTGAGTTTTGATGAGGTGATGGTTATTGTTAGATTAAATTCTAACATTGAATATAATTTAGATGAAAACACTCACATGCTAGGGACTCCTATTACTGAGTGGAAAAAGGTGCCCATTTATTGGCAATGGAATTAGTTTAGGTGAGGCTTGTGGTCAAACTTGAAGGGAGCAAGATATTGATACTAAAGTGGTTGATATTTTACTATTTAAGAAAATATGATTTCAAAAAAATAGTAGATTGATTGCAACTTGAGATCAAGAAAATAGATTTAGATGGTGGCAGAAACAAGAAGAAAAGGGTGCAAGGAATTGGAGAATTTAAAAAGTGCTCCATAAACTATGATGTGAAGGGTCTTTAGATGGAATTTTTGAACAAATTCTACTAATTTGTTTCTTAATTTTCTTTCTTTTTGTCCTCTTTAATTTTGTACATTCTATCTCTCTCTTAATTATTTGTCTTTGGCTATGAAAAAAGTAATGCAGCAAATTGAGAAATAAAAATGTTAATATGGATGAACAGCACAGCTCTAAAAGATTAAGGAAAGACCACATCGGCAGTAAGCTAGGCAGTCCACCAATGGAAAATAAGATAACAGAAGGGCGGCTAAGAAGTTTTGTGCACATGCAATGTAGATCAATACTCCAGTGAAAACAAGTGATATAGTTTATGTTAGAAACTATAGGACCTTGAATAATTTGGACCGAGATAGTATTTGACAATACATATTTTTGAGAATATGTGGTCGACTCACTGATGGAGAAAGAGAACTTTAGATGTTCATATTGTAGCTAGTTTTTTATATTTTAGTTTAGGAAAACTCTTGTTATTTTAGAAGTTTAGTTAATTTAAGTTGGTTGATGTATTTTAAGTACTTCGGGGTTATTTGTAATCTCTTGTTTTATCTGGGCTTTTATGTAAATATGTGTTTTAGTTAGTTAGGGTATAAGTACTGGACGTACAAGTTATTGTACAGTTATTATTTTGAAATCAGATTGCTGCAGTTTCCCGCTCTCTGTCTCTCTCCCGCAGGATTCCTGCTTCTTTTCTTCTCTCTTCTTTCTTCTTTCTTCTTTCTTCTTCTTTCTCTCTCATCTCTGTTCTGTTTTGTCTCAAATTCTGCATCTCTTCTTCTATCCTGTTCTGTCCTGCTGCTTCTTCTTCTCTATTTCTGAATTCTAATACTTGTCCTAAATGAAAATGGTATCAAAGCCTTCTTCTTCTTCTTCTTCTTCACAGAATTGAAGCGCTGTCCATCTGAAATTCCTAGAAAATTACAGTCGTGCCCCTGATTTCAAAACCCTAATTTCAAGGCAGCAATTTATTATGCCTCCTTCATCATAACAGACAGACACCACTGAAACCCCCATAATGCCACTTCCTATCTTAAAGAATTTCATGAGTTTAGATCAATTTCTCTGTGGTCACAAGCTATTCCTAGATCCTTCCAAGATGTTCAAGTGAAAACTCAAAACTGTTGAGGATAAATAATCAAATATGACAAGTGCCTATGCACATAGCTGCATAATTGAGTATCATGACTACTTAACTGATTTGCATATTACTAGTGCACAATTTTTTGACTCTTCGGTGGACAAGAGTCATGAATCTTCTCAAAATAAGGTAGTAGACTTGTCTTTAGTGACTCTGTTTGGAGCTTGCTAGAGATGGACCTTGACTTGTCACCGGTCTTGGTTGTCGAGACTTGTAATGAACATCAAGATGAGTTGCCAACTACTATAGGATAGATATGTTTGTCAATGACCTTGCTCTTCAACCCTAATTTTCCATTTCTAACCCAAAGAGTATGGGACAGTAAGTTGTTGTAGAGTTTGTTGAAAATTCTTTAATCATGGAACCTATTTTTGAAAATCCTCTTGAGATTATTTCTTCTCCATCTAGTAAATTTGTGCCTCCATCCCTTTGATCTTCTTCCTTTATATTTTCCTTGACCAAATCAAGGTAAACATTGTCCATCATGCTAGAATATGAACCCAATGCATACTTGCTTCAACTGCCATTAAATTTGTATATTAAGTTTTTTGTTTGGAGAAACGTGTTATTTTTTTAAAAGACATTGCAGTTGGAGGATATTCTACATATCCTTCAATGGTGATTGACGATGCGATGCAGATCGTGCCTCCTCTTGATTTGCCTACATGTTCAACTTTGTTTCCACTCAGAGTTAAAGATACTACGCCATTTTAGAGCTTGAGGTCAGGTTTTCCCTAACAAGGTGAGTTTGATGGAGAACCACTGATGAAGAACTTTAGATGTTTGTATTGTAGCTAGGTTTTTATATTTTTGTTTGAGATTACTCTTGTTATTAGTTAATTTAGGTTTGTTTTATGAAGTACTTAGGGTTTATTTGTAATTTCTTGTTTTATTGGGGCTTTAATGTAAATATGTGTTTTAGTTAGTAGCAGGTGTAAGTACTAGACCTGCTAGTTACTGTACAGTTATCATTTTGAAATCAAATCGTTGCAATATCCCTCTCACCATCTCTCTCTCCCGCAGGGTTCTTGCTTCTCTTCTTCTTCTTCTTCCTTTCATCTCTGCTCTACTCTGCCTCTAATTTTGCCTTCTCTTCTTGTGTTTGTTGGCCATGGCAGGATGCACTATTGTGGAGTGGCGACTATCTGGGCCTTTCTTTTGGAGGAAATCCTAATTTTGTGGCGTCTTGGGAATGATTGAGATAGTTTAGGAGTAGGTTGGAGGGGTGGAAAAGGGGGGACTTTTGTTTAGGGAGTTGTATCACCTTCATTAGTGCTTCCCTATCCAATGTCCTTGTTTATTTTCCATATTTTTTCGGGGTGCCCAAGAGTGTGGCTGGGATTTTGGAGAGGATGATGTGTGGCTTTCTTCAGTCAAGTTTTGGGGAGAATAGGAGAGGTCACCTTGTTAGTTGGGAGGTTGTTAGTAGACCCAAATTAAAAGGAGGGTTGGGACTTGAGAGGACTTTTTGTTCTTTCTTCATTTCAATGTAAATATAGTTTTTTTCCATTATTAAAAATATACTTCATCTTTTTTAGTGTATTGGCCTACATTGTGTAGAATGGAAGAGTTACCCCCATTGTGAGACACATAATTGCTGGGTTGTTGTGCTTGTTATTGTTTTTGTTGCTACTAAGTATTGTGGTACACTATATTGTTATTTTCTCTTTTGTGTGATGTATGTGAATCTGTAGTGATCCCCTGGCATTTGGAAATTGGAAACAAGAAAAAGGGAGGTCAAAACATTCTGTTTACATGTCATTTTTGTGTGGATGATGTGGCAAAATCTACACTGAGGTATTGCCCATCCTCTTAGGCAGGTGGCTGCCTTGCTCACGAACCCAGATAATGCCTTCACTCTAGATTGCTGCACTCATGCTCTTTTTGATTCCTCACTCACTTTTACATGCAGTCAAGTGCCAGGGAACCAGCTCACAATACTCTGCTTAATGAGCCCCTTTTTTAATTTTTTTTTTAAGTAAACTAAAATTTATTAATGACTGCAAAGTGAAAGGGATGCAAAAAGGAGGATAAGGAGTCCTGAAACCAAAAAAAAAGAAGAAAAAAATACAATCAAGTCTTTAAGCAAAACTTCCTTGCATTGAAGTGAACATTAGAATGGTTTTGGAAAAACATGTCGATCAAAAAATGGAGGTTCAACCATAGTCCAGAATCATTAAGAAATACTTTCCAGTTGCCATGGACAAGAAGTACTCAATGGATAATGACAAATTAAAAGGGGAGCAGATGATGGTTTGTTTTCCAAATGACATCATGTGCCTATTTCAGGTTGCAAAATATGCTCGCTCGAAGACAGGTCCAGGTGCTGGCATATAAACATGTGGTGTTCATGGTGTGTGATCAATATGACCTCCAATCACTGGTGAAAGTTGGACAGTTGTCTTCTTTTTAAGTTTCTTTTGTGTGTGTCATAAGCAATACATCTGACTTTGCAGAGGACCTAGATTCATTTTACTACTTGGGTGATTAGATCAGAAACTAGTCCATTTATAATAATATTGTTTCTATTTATTTTTGGTACGCATGTGATTTATTACTGAAACTATTTTGGGGCAAGAGAAGGTTGGGGCCAGGGGAAAAGGATTAAAATTTGAATGTAAGAATAAATGTAACTAAGAGCTGATTTGCTGACTGAAAGATTAAGCAGCTACAGATGGTTCTACAAGAAGAAAATACTATGACACAAACCATTTGAAGGGGGGTGGGTATGGTTGTATCATGCAGATCACACTGCAGGCAGTTGTATTTTTAAATCCATGGAGATTAAGGGGTTATATTTGATACACACCCTTAAGTTGTGTATGGTAGAAGGTTCCTACTCCGAATTCGTTTATCTACCATCTGCCCTTTTGTCTTTCATTTTTGGAAAATGTTACTTTCCTTATTTTGTTGCCATAAAATCCTTCATAGAACATGTTGAGTTAAATTAGTTTGCAAAATGTTCTTCTCTTATTTTGCTAAATTGGAGTTTGTCTTGTGGAAAATAATAATGATAATACTATCCGATTAAGGATTATTTGTTTGTGAGGTGGAAGTGAAAATTTTGATGCATATTTCAGGAGTTTTGACGATGGATTTCCAAACCTTTACATTAACAATGCACAAGATATCCGAGGCCAGCATGTTGCCTTTCTAGCATCCTTTAGCTCCCCAGCAGTCATATTTGAACAGCTTTCTGTCATTTTCGCCCTTCCAAGATTATTTGTTGCTTCTTTCACATTAGTGTTGCCATTTTTTCCAACTGGATCTTTTGAGAGAATGGAGGAGGAAGGGGACGTAGCTACTGCATTTACCATGGCAAGGATATTGTCGAATATTCCCATATCAAGAGGTGGTCCAACTAGTTTAGTCATCTATGACATTCATGCTTTGCAGGTTTGTTTTACTGGAACCAAGAGTTGTACTTTTTTTGTTTTAATTCTTAATATTCATTTGTATGTTTTTAATTTTCAGAATTGCCCCATTTGTTTGAGTTTCTTTTATATGTATAGTTTTTTTTTTTCAATAAATTATGTATTAATGAGTGATGCTTCTGAATGCAAGCTCATAGTTCATGTCATTTAAACCGCTGTGTAACTTGAGATTCAAGAACCCCTTGTTGATGTAACTGTAATATGATTATTTGGCTGATTTGATTGCTGCATTCTTTTTCCTACTTATCTATGAGTTTTCTTGGGGTATATAAAGGTGCTTGTCATATGTTTATCTTCAAGTATCAGGCAGTTTTATTTCTTTCCTCTTTCCATAGAAGAACTTAGGTAATACAAAGAGAAGAGTGAGGAATCTGAAAAACAACAAAAAGGATATAAGAACAAAGTAGAAAATACAACAGCCTTATTTTCATAGAAGAAATTAGGGAATACAATGAGAAGAGTGAGGAATCCTTAAAACATAGATAATGGCAAAATGTGTATGTACAAATTAGAAAATACAGCTGCCTTGAGGGAGGTTTTGCTTAGGAGTTATCTAGATATTGTTTTGATCTAGGATACTAAGCTTGAATTAGTTGATGGGGAGGTTGTTAGACGGATTTGAGAAGGGCGTATTAAGGGCGTAATAAGGATTGGGTCTTCATACCCTCTCGGGGTTTGGTGGGTGGCATTCTCATGTTGTGGGACACTTGTATTATCTCCAAAGTGGGCAGTCTAATGGCCTTTTATTTCCTTTTGTCTTGTTAGTAGTGAGAAATCAGGGTCAATGGTGGGTTTCTTTGGTGTATGGTCCTTCTAGACCTACTCTGAGGAGTTCTCTGGCCTTTGCTCCCCTAAGTGGATTGTAGGGGTTCAATGCAGTGAGGTTTCCTTTGGAAAAGAAGGGATCTTAGGTTTTCTTCAACTATGTAGAGGTTTGATTTGTTCATTAGAGAGTGGCTTGAGGGATATTCCTTTGTGTAATGCTAATTTTTCTTGGTCGGTGGTTGGAGCTAGGCCAATGGCTAATAGATTTGATAGGTTCTTATTTTCTAGTGACTATAAGGATGAGTTCCTTAATATATCCCAAGTCGCTCGACCTAAATCCACCTCTAACCACTTTCCTATTTTGTTGGAATATAGAAAGGTTTCTTAGGGCCCTACTCTCTTCAGGTTTGAAAACATGTGGCTGGATCATGAAATTTTCCAGCTTGTGGTGAGGGATTCTTGGAGTGAGGAAATGGATTGGGGTTGGGGAGGTTTTAAATTTATGAAGAAATTGAAGAGGTTGAAAGAAAATTTGAAGGAATGGAGTAAGGAGGTGTTTAGAGATGTTAGGATGTTAGGCTTAAAAAGTCTAGTATTTTAGGAGAGTTGGTTGAGTTAGAAAGGAAGAAGTTATTAATCTCATTGGGGAGGAGGAGTTGAAGAGAGTCTCTTTAAAGAATGAATTGGAAGAGGTGATCTTTGAGAAAATGAGAAGTTGGAGACAAAAGGCAAAGTTTAAATGGATAAGAGATGTTAATTACAATTCTAGACTTTTTCATAGGATAGCAAATGAAAAAATGAGGGAAAATTTGATTAGGGAGCTGGAGGTGGATGGGGGGAAATTGTCTCTGATAGTAGTAAGATTGCTTCAAAGATCTTTGGTTTTTATTATAATTTGTTTTTTTGAGAAGGATGAAAATAGAATGATGGTGGAGGGGTTGGAGTGGGATCCTTTGTCTGATGATAAGATAGCTTGGTTAGAGAGACCTTTCAAGCAAGAGGTTGTGAGGTCTACCATCTTTGGGATGGAAAGGAATAGAACTTTGGGGCTGGATGGTTTCAAACTGGCTTTCTTTCAAGAATGTTGGGTGGTGGTTAAGGATGACTTGATGAAGGTTTTTAATGAAATTTATTGGAATGGGGTTTTAAGCAAGATTTTAATTCTACCTTTATAATTTTGATGCCTAAGAAAAGCAAGTCTATCAAGATATTTGATTATATATCTATTAGTCTAAAAGGTTGAGTGTGTTGCTTGATAAGACTATCACTAAGACCCAAAGTGCGCTTGTTGGGGGGAGACATATTGTTGATGCCATTCTGATCGGGAACAAAGTTGTTGAGGATACTAGGAGAAGGGAGAAGAAGGGGCTCATTTTTTAGTTGGACTTTGAGAAAGCCTATGATAGGGTGAGTTGGAACTTCTTGGATGAGATTTTTATAAGGGCGGGCTTTGGAGAGAGATGGCGTAGTTGGATGAAAGGTTGCTTGCCAAATGTGAATTATTCAATGTTAGTGAATGGTGAGCCTAAATCTTGATTTATAGCTACATGGGGTAGGGGGGATTAGGCAAGGGGACCCTCCCCATTTTTGTTTGTTTTAGTGGCGGATGTCTTGAGTAGGATGATTGATAGGGCTGTGGATAGAAGTTTACTGAAAGGTTTGGGAGTGGGGAGGAAGGAGGTAATGGTTTCGCACCTTTAAGTTTGCTGACGATATTATCTTTTTCTTAGAGGATTGTAGACCATTTTTTTAAACATTTTGGGGCTTCTCTATATTTTTGAAAGGGTATTGGGGGGCTTAAGATTAATATGGGGAAGAGTGGTATCATGGCTATTGAAATGCTTGTGGAGTGCATTAGGGAGTTATCCTCAGAGGTAGGGTGCATTGCATTGGACTGGTTGTTATCCTATTTAGGGTTTCCTTTGGAGGTAACCTTAGATCTGCAAATTTTTGGGATCCAATTGTCAAAAGAGTGTTTCAGCATTTAGATGGTTGGAAGGGTGCTCGTTGGAAGGGTGCTCTTTTTTCTCTAAGATATAGGATTGCTGAGGCTTTGTCTTTCTATTATCCTATGTGTTTTCTATCTCTTTTCGAAATACATAGGTCTTTTGGCCAAATGGCTTTGGTGATTCTCGCTAGATGATTCCTCCTTGTGGCATAAAGTTGTTAAAAGCTAGTTTCGACTTGACAAGAATGGGTGGGATACTAATTTGTGTCCTAGATGTTCTTCGGAAAGTCCATGGAAAGCTATTTCTCAAACTTATCCTCTCTTTATTCCTCATGCTAAATTTTTGCTGGGTAGGGGTTGCAATATCCGATTTTGGTAAGACCTTTTGTTGGGCAATGTTGTTTTGTCCATCTCTTTTGTTCGTTTGAACTCAGGACAGGATGGATCCATTTCTTCTTTTATTGTAGAGCGAGTGGTCCTTTACCTTCATGGGATTTTCACTTTTGGAGATCCTTGAATGATAGGGAGACAAATGTTTATCCTCTTTGTTAGTCTTGTTGAATAATTGTTGGGTCCCTTTGGAAGCTTTAGGTGATCTTGACCCTTCAATCCCTTGGGTTTGTTTTCCTACAAATCTATTTGTGAGTTCTTGACTAGTGCTGATTTTTCTTTTCCTCTCTATAAAACTATTTGGATGGCCAAAGCCCTCCCCCCCAAAGTAGCTTTTCTTTGGTTGATTGTGCTTAATAGGATCAACGCCCATAGTTTGTTGCAGAGAGGTGTGTACAAAAATTACCAAAAAACCCAAAACTGAACCGAAACCTCACTGAAACGTATTTCAGTTCGTTGTTTTGGTTTGTGGTTTCAGCTTCGGTTTAAAAAAGGAATAATTTTGGTTTCGGTTTCACTTTTGGTTCTAACCCAAGATTGAACCGAAAAAACTGAAACTGATTTAATTAATTTTAAGTTATCTAATTTTCTATGAACAAATGTTAAAAACACTTGCAGTCACGTTCGTAATTATTTAATGTTTTAATCCCAAATCATAAGGCTTAATGTCCTTGTTTCAGAAGTAAAATATAACAGCAATTTTTTCCTGGTAATTTCTAAGAAATAAAGGAAGCATGTGTCATTATATGCATATGGTGAGGCTACAACAACTTGTAGATTGTCAATGTTGGACAACTACAAGCTTGTTATTTGCTTCTCTACAACTGATGGTGGTTCGACTTCAATCTCTGTTTCACCTCAGAAGCGAACAAGTGGTTGCTGCACCTCTCATTTAATAACTAGTCACTGTTGTATTCGGATGACAAATTGTAGACATAAATCTTCAAATCCTTCTACAACCCTGCTCATTCAAAGTCCAAATAAAAGAAATTCAGTAAATAAAATCAAACTAATAATTGGGGGGAAAACATAGCATGAGTTAACTAATGGCAGAACATTAGTTGTGTTGCTGAAGAAGAGTTGAGGTATTGGGGGACTAGAAGAGGGCACGGGAAGCGAGAGCACTGGTCTTGGAATGATCGGAGACGACGGTGGCTCTGATCTTCTGGTGGGGATTGTGGCTGATGAAGTAGGGGAGCTGAAGAAGTAGGGGGAGAGAGAATCTCGAGAACCCATCTGAAATACTGGTGAAATAAAAAGATTTTAGTGTTATCATGTCTGCCATGCCTTTGGAGGAGCTTCATCTTGTCATAGAACCTCCTGTTCTTGGGGGATCTCTTGAGCTCCACCATTAAAGAAGATTGCACAGTAGATGAATTGTCAGCAGATGAAGATACAGAGGTGGAGGCGGGTGAGGTGGGGCTTTCGTTGCTGGTTTGAGGTTAGATATTGAAGTTGAACCATTGGAGCACATCTGGAGGTTTGTTGTCAAAGCTGTCCTAATGCTGCTGCCCACCTTCCAAAAATTCCATCCCACCACACTGTCTCACATTGATTATGGATGGGAAAGAAATTGGTTTCAATTCCTATAAATACCAACACTCCAGTCATGCTTTCATATCTCAGCCCAGTAAGGCCTATAGCTCTTGTTGCTATTGCTCTTTTTGACCCCTGCTTCTCTAAGGTCCGAAAGACAGTCTTATAAGTTTTAAAAACTTAAGTTTAACCAAACCGATCCGAAAAACTCACGGTTTGTTTATTTTATTAACCATGGTTTATGGTTCGGTCTCAATCTGTGAAATCTTAAAACTGAAGACTTCAGTTCGGTGTTCAGTTCTGCCAGTAACCGAAGCGAATAAAACCAATTACACCCCTAGTAGCAGAGCCTTTGAAGGCTGTCTCTCTGGGTGTGTGCGCGCTTTGTTTTAACTGCTCAAAAACTGCTCCACATCTTTTCATGCATTGTGACTTTGCCTGGAGGGTTTGAAATAAGTTATTTAGTTATTTTGGAGAATGTTGGATGTGTCTAGAGACAGTGGAGGAGTTTTTGGCAAATTATTTTGTCCTTTTTTGTAGGAGAAAGGAAGGTAAAGAATTATGGAAATGTGATTTCTTTACAGACTTGAATTGGTAGAATGGTATGGAGAGGAGGGTAATTTGCTACTGGAACAGATTCAGGAATATGAAGACAGGCATTTGATACATCTCATTTTAGAGGGTATGGAAGAATCAGAGGCTGCTGCTCATCCTAGAGACTGTTTGATTGTTAATGGAAATGAGGTTTCAAAGCAAGTGGCACTTCATGAGGAAGCAGGGACTTGTTACTGATCTTCTCTATGTGATCAATCTGGTAAGGTTTCAGAGTTTTCTAATGGTTCAAAAATCTTTTTGACAAAGGAATTTTAGGGTCCGTTTAGTTGTGGAAACAGTTCTCTTTTTCCATTTTAGTTTTCCAAAAAATTACAAGAGTTAGCTAATTTTTCATTATTCAACATTTGTATGAAATAAATTAACAACAATAAACAGTTTTAACACTCTTTGCTCGTGGAAATAGTTCTATTTTTCATTTCTAATTTTTCAAATAATTACAAATGCCACTTTTTTTCCAATTTTTCAAATTTATATAGAAAATTTGGAAAACATCTTTTCATTATTTTTCTAGATTCATACTGTGTGTGTATTGGAGCATGAAATTTGGATCTTGGACTTTAGTTTGTGTGGATTATGTATAAAGTTTCTTCTAAATCCACAGAATTCCAAATTCAAGTCCCAAAATCCATGACTCCAAATATTATCTTATATAAATTTTAGTAAATTGGAAAACAAGATGCTTTTTTGTGATTATTTTGAAATCTAGAAAAGAAAAATGAAAAATTGTTTTGCACATTTAAACAAACTCTTTATTTTCTACCTTTTAATACAAATGTTGAAGAATTAAAAAATAAGCTAAATTTTAATAATTCTTTGGAAAACTAAAAATTGGAAAAGAGAAAATGTTTTCCACTACGAAATGGGCCCTTAGCTGCTGCTGTCTTCTTGAGTAGTTTCTCTTGTCACTACACTTCCTGTTTTGACTAATTGTTGTGAATCTTGTGATCCTAAATTTATGCATTGAATTTCTGATTTTGATTAGCAAAAAGAGAGATTTCATTAAAGGGCACCAATGGAAATACAGCAAGAAACAAACAGGAATCAACGACAATTGAAGGGCTTTGGTGTCATTGCTGTTCTCTATTTTTTTGTTTCTGTCTCTGCATAATGAAGAAGCAGATTATAAAAACACATTTATTCATGTTGTTAGTTTTATATTTTTGTTCTTGGTTTTCTTCTGTTTGCAAAAACTGAAAACTGTATTTTATGGTTTTCAGTTTTTTGGCAACATGTTGGGAGAAATTTTAATATCCGAAAATAGTTTTTTTAGATCAAATCATTCATTTTATGCACTTTTAAATTAAAATTAAAATAAAATGATCTTATGAATTAAATATAATTGAAATAAAAATATACATAAATTTCAAAAAATAATAATAAAGCCAATTGCAAAATATTTTTACTATTTAATTATTGTCATGCCAATAATTTATTTATTGTAAAGCAAAATTTGAAAGTATAACAATTAAGTAAAATAATTTTAATAATTTTTTTTATTATAGTATTTTTTTTAGTGTATATTATTTTCCAATTTTATTATTTTAATCATATTTTTGTAATATTATTTAATTTAAAGACAAAAAACTGAGCTTTTTTTTAATTAATTTTTTTAATTTATTTAGTCTTATAAATATTAACCAAATGGGTTGCTGGTTTTTGGTTATTGGTTTCTATCTCTGGTTTGTGATTTTCATTTCTAGTTTTCATTTTTTGTAATTTTTGACAGTGATACCAAACAACCGCTAAAATGTCCAGAAAGTCTAAAATGCCAAATGTATCAAGAGTAAAACAAGTTATTTGGTATTTTTGGTGAAAACTGGGTTTGAAGGCTTTTTGAGGACTTTGAAGGCTTTCTGTACTGTCCCCTTTGTTTGGGGACATAGAAGTCTTCTTGTACTATTATATTGAGGGGGTTTTGGAAGGGAAAGGATATAAAAAAGCTTTGTGGCGGTGCACTGTTATGGTGATTGTTTGGTGTGTATGTTAGAGAGGAATGCCAGAATTTTAAATGCATAGCTACTTCTAATAGTTTGCTTTTGGAGTAGAGTGGTGTTTCTTGTCTCATTCTGGGTTTTGGTTATTGTTTTCTTTCGTCATGTTTCTGTGGCAGTGGAAGACCTACAGCGGGATTGGTTGGCTTTGCTGTGAGATGTCTTGCTTTTGATTTTGATTGATCATGTAGCAGTTTTCTTTTTGTAAAGGGAGGAAATCTTGTTCTCCTCCTCTTTGTTTCCCTCTTTGTTTTATCTTTTTTCCTCTTTGAATACAGTCCTTTGTTTATCAAGGGAAAAGGTTGGGGAGGCCTGTCGATGACCTAATAGAGCCAGAATCTCTGCTTTTAACTGTCACCCTATCCAACATCCTTGAAAGGTTTAGCATTTTATTTTGGCATCAAGTTTTAGTGTTCTAAGCGTATGCTGGTGCCATGGTGAGTCCTTTTAGTTAAATAATACATGACGACGATGTCCTTCCTTGTTGGCATGAAAACAAAACTATATTTGTCAACAAAGAGGAAAATACTAGAAAAAATACAAGAAGCAGCAGAGTTGCTGGAAAAATCCCAGAAAAGAAAATATATTCTAGGATATTTTACTGTCTGTTTTGAGGAAAATCTTACACTCTTGGTGGATTTTATCTTGATATAAGTGAGGAGAATGGAAAAGCTATTGGCACCTAAAAATAGACTCAATTATTGAGGTGATTATCCAAATCAAGATATGGTTTGTAATACAATAACAATGAAAATTTTGGAAAAAAAAAGTAGAATTAGTGAAATAAATAATCTTAAATTTTATGTTGACAAAATTTTATCCCATACTAACATACTTTCTTATGGCAAATGGATGCACATTAGGTTTCTGATCCAGTACCATTTATTTAATTCAATCGGTTTCAAGTTGACCTAAAACGTTACCATGCATAAGAATTGCGAAGCTAACCATTTATGCAAGTACTTCCATCCTAGTCAGTGGATATAGGTAAAAAAAATTTAAATGTGCCTGCCTCAATTTAAAGTGTTCTAAGGGTATGCTGGTGCCATGGTGGGTCCTTTTAGTTAAATCATACATGACAACAATGCCCTTCCGTGTTGACCTGAAAACAAAACTATATTTGTCAACAAAGAGGAAAATTCTAGAAAAAAATACAAGCAGCAGAGTTGCTGGAAAATCCCAGAAAAGAAAATATATTGTAGGATATTTTACTGTTTGTTTTGAGGAAAATCTTACATTCTTGGTGAATTTTATGTTGATATAAGTGAGGAGAATGGAAAAGCTATAGGCACCTAAATATAGACTCATTTATTAAGGTAATTATCCAAATCAAGATATGGTTTGAAATACAATAACAATGAAAATTTTCAAAAATACTTAGAATTAGTGAAATAAATAATCCTAAATTTTATGTTGATAAAATTTTATCCCATACTAACCTACTTTCTTTAGGTAAGTGGATGCACATTAGGTATCAGATGCAGTCCCACTTATTTAATTCAATCAGTTCAAGTTGACCTAAAATGTTACCATGCCTAAGAATTGCAAAGCTAACCATTTATGCAAGTACTTTCATCCTAGTCAGTCGATATAGGTAAAAAATTTCAAGTGTGCCTGCCTCCTCACCACTTTTGCACTTATAAATCTTTAGTTTTTGGTTCCATGATCAAAGATGAGAGGCTTATTATAATAAACAAATTATTATTTTTTTATTTTTCCTCCACATTTTGCAAAGTAGGAAAACACTGGAAGTTAGTTTTTTTTTTTTTCCTTTTAATATATTCTTTTTAGATTTTATAGCCATCAAGCACTGCCCAAATGGATACCAGCTCATGCAAACTGCAGTATATGTGAGTTTTGTTTCTAATAACCTATAGGGGAAAATATTCTTAGACACCCTAAGCTACAAAGCAAGTATGTTACAAATGCCCTTCTCATCTTCTATAGGGGACACTAAAACTGTCTCAACTATCTTTTTGGGTTAGAAAGGGTCCCCCCACTAGCAAAAGATCATCAGATCTAATGGATTGATGTTATATGCATGATAAATGTATTCTTAATGATTTTTTTTAATGAAATTGCCCTTATAAGTCCAACAATGATTAGCAATTAATGAATTTTACTTTATTATTTTGTGCTCCAATGAATATGGTTCCGAAAATTTTCTGTTAAGATTAAAATTGTCTCAACTGTTATGCCAATTTATCTGCTTTGCATCCAATAACTTTGCCTACAAAGCGAGGTTATAGACATTAACTTCAAATGCAGTGGTGCCTGCCTTTGTCAGTTGTGCCAAGGAAGTTATACTGTTCTTGTGTCTCAACTGTTGATATGAAATCCTTTTGGAAAGTCCCCCATGGTATTGAGTGCCCTGTTTTTTAATTAGTTTCAATGGTCACAATACGTTTTAAAAATAAAATTGGTGCAGTAAAAGTGTCATTTTCTAAGACAAAGCTTGGTTCCTATTGTCTGCTTAAGGATGATGTCTGAGCAACTGGCAGCAAAGCACTGCTGGCCCCCCCCCCCCCCCTTTTTTTTTTTTTCCTGAACTCTCCGTCTGCAATCAGGAACCAAATTCTTCCCAAAACTGTTGCAGTACCTATTCGCAAAAATTATTTAGGTGTAGATTTGATTGGGTAAAAGTGGTATTAAAGTCATTCTATTTCTTAGCTAATAGTTCACCTCCATTGCCCTTATGATATAAGTGGAAGGTGTGCCACTCTTTGAAGTGCAAGAGGACATCTGTAGCAAGGTCCATTGTTCAAGAGGGTTAAGCGTGTTTTGCCGGTACCTAAATGTTGCTGCATAGTGTGTTTTGGGGGCATGATTTAGACTTCAAGTCTGAAGACTTGTTGCTAAAGCAGCTAGAGCACAAAGTAAAGGCTAATTCTAACAGCATGTGCAGCAATTGTCATGACAAGTCTAAAGTGCCTATATATATGTATTCTGTTCTAGTGTGAGCATAACCTAATTTTTGTGATATCAATGAATAACCTGTGCTCTAAGCATGGGTTCCTTTGAATTTTTATCAAATTTGTGAATTATTGCAATCAAATTCTTGTTTTGATTGATTTTAATAGTAAGCCAATTACCGTGTGCCATTACAATAGGGCTGGAGTGCACTTGATCAATGCTTCCTCTGTAAGATACTCTTAGAGCTTCAAAACAGCGTGGTTTTCAATAGCGGTAGCACATAGCATAGCTTATAGTAATAGATGTAGCGGCCCTAGCTATTTTCTGTGCTCAAATCTCTCTCTCATGGATGTCATCTAAATAATTTTGTTCTTTTCATTATTTTCATACGTTGTTAGGTGCTCCATTTTATTTCCCCATTGAGGCCGAACCTAAACCTGTGCTCAAGAGATAGTTGCCCATACACTGATAAGGGATGTATGGATTCTCGAGAAGAGAGGAGCCGTGGTGGTCCCCCACGGGCTGCTCGGATCCCACGAGTGAATAGAAAGTTGGATCTACATTGGATCTCACCTGAATCGCCCCATCTATCCTGATACTGGAGTGAGTCTTGGTGGTGGTTGAGCAATGTGGTGGAAGCAGTAAGCTCAGGTCATTATGGTGATGATGAACAACAGGAAAGCAAAGAGATTTCAAAGTAAATGGGGAAAGGGGTAATCGGCAATGGTGGCACTGAATCAACAGACTGTATTTGAGAGTAAGGATTTCAAGTCTTGATTTTGAGGCTTGTATAAGATCGTCGGGCAACATCTCAAGCATCATGCCTCCAAACTTCCCCAATCCTAACTGATCCTTGGAAGCTCCTTCCCTAATTCTTGAAGTCTTGTGAGATCTGCATTCAAAGGATGTAGCTGGAAGCTTGAGAGTTGATATAATCACAATCAACAAGCAAGAAAAAGAGACAACTGCAAAAACTTGGGCCATCGACTTCTTCAAGAAGCACCTTATTTTGATCTTGTCTAAGAGTTCCATAGTTTTCTATTTTAAATAATTGCTGCTGGTTTTTCACATTCTTCAAGTACCTTGCTTTTTCTAGGTTCTTCTTGAACACTTCACATTCTTGAAAATTTTTTGGAAATTCTTGAACTGTAAGTGCAGAAGTGAGCAAGATTTTGGGGGACTCTTCAACTCTCTCTCTCTCTCTTCTTTGATCGATTCAACAAGCATCTCCGTTGACTCCACCGGAAAGCATTTGCAGCCGTGATTTCTCAACTCCATCGCTGAATCTTGAATCCAATTGAAGAATTCTTGCATGCCCTCATTGCTTTCCATATTTTTGATTGATTTAATTTTGGTGTGGAATTTTTTTTCACTGTTGGCATTAAATATTCCAGCGTCAAAGGGTATGTCATGCTGTATTTCACAGCAAGCCATTATCAACGCTGTATTGGGGCATCCAACTTCGCTTGAAATTGACCTCGAGGATTTCGTACATCAGCCCAACGGCCATTTTGCTCAAGATCCGTGTTTTGAATTAGGTTCTCTTGGGAAGTTATCTAGGATTTTTCAATTGAAGCATTTTTTTTTTATTCGTTGTGATCAGATTTGTTTTAGTTTCTTTTTTGGTCGTCAATGAGATCTTCTCCCTCTCTTGATCTGTTTTATTTTTAGTTTCTCAAATTGATCTTAATACTTGGTCAGTAGAGTAAGTTTTATGCTTTTCTATTTGTTTGCTTAACATATGCATCTAAGTTCTCATTTTTCAAATCTCAAGACTTTTGCCACCCTTGGATTAGACAAAAATTTTTCAAAAGTACTATTTCACGAGTTTTTGATTTTAGTCTAGCTTTATTTCACTATCCGAAATTGCATGCTTTTTTTAAGCTCATTATGATGCGTGTGTGTTTTTTAGATCTGGTTCTAGGATGTGCTTTCGAAAATTGTAAACTGGATGTAGGTTAGGATTTAGTAGATTTTTTTCTAGCTTGGATTAGTTTTGTTTTAGTTTAGATTGCTTAGGCTAGGTTGTGTGGGTTTTTGGTTTTTGCTGTTTTTTTTCTCTTTTTCTTTTTTTCGTGAAGTAAGTTTGCGTTACAACAGCAACAACAACGAGCCTTAAGTCCCATACCACTAGGTGGGGTTGGCTACATGAATCCTTCTCCGCCAATTCACCCGATCCAGAGTATTTTCCTTTAGTAGATTAAGGGCTATTAAATCCTTCCTTATTACTTCATTCCAAGTTATTTTAAGTCTACCCCTACCCCTTTTCATGCCAACTAACTCACTCCTCCTCACAGGTGCTCTACTAGGCCTGCATTTTAAATGACCAAACTATGTAAGTCACCCCTCCTTTTTCTTGTTTTCAACCAGTGCTATGTCTAAATTATTCTGTATATGTTCGTTTCTTACTTTATCTTTTAATTTTAAACCACCCATCTACCTTAACATACGCATCTTAGCAACTTTCATTTTTTTGTACATGTTTCTTAGTTGCCTTGCATCCTGAACCATAAAGCATAGCTGACCTTATAGCCGTCTTATAAAACTTTCCTTTTAATTTTAAGGGTATTCTACAATTACACAACACACTTAACGTACTCCTCCATTTTACCTAGCCTGTCTTAATTCTATGTATTACATCTACTTCAATTTCCCCTTCACCTTGCATAATAGATCCAAGATATCTAAATATCATGTTATTAATCTCTTGATTACCAAGTTTAATCTTCTCTCTGTTGCTATTCCTTACCTTACTGAAATTACATTTCATATTTTCTGTTTTATTCCTACTTATCCTAACCCCTTTAGACTCTAATGTGACTCTCTAAAGTTCTAGTTTAGACTTCACTCCACGCCTACTCTCATCAATTAACACGATATCATCTGCAAACAATATACACCAAGGGATCTCATTTTGGATACTTCTAGTAATTTCATTAATTACTAGAATAAAAAGATAAGGACTCAAAGTAGAACCTTGATGCGCACCTATTGTGATTGGAAACTCTCTAGAATCTCCTCCTACAGCCCTAACGCTAGTCACTATTCTATCATACATATCCTTAATGACTTCCATATATCTACTGCAAACTCTCTTCTTTTCTAATATCTACCAAAGCTCTTCCCTAGATACTCTCATAAGCTTTCTCTAGATAAATAAAAACCATATGCAAGTCCCTCTTTTTTTTCCTAAACTTTTCCATTTAACGTCTTAAAAGATAAATAGCTTCTATTGTTGATCTCTCAGGCACAAAGCCAAATTGATTTTCTGAAATCTTCGTTTCTAATCTTATTCTATATTTAATTACCCTTTCCCAAAATTTCATCACATGATTCATAATTTTAATTCTACAATAGTTGTTACAATTTTGAATATTGCTTTGTTTTTATACAAAGCTACTAACGTACTTTTCCTCCATTCTTCTGGTATTTTCTTGGTTTTTATAATATTATTGAATAGATTAGTTAATCAAATAATTCCTTTATCCTCTAAATATTTCCAAACTTCAATTGATATTTTATTTGGTCCTATAGATGTCTCAATTTGCATCTTTTTTAATGCCATCTTAACTTCGAGGACTCTAATATTCGAATAAATCTCCTATTTTTAATCTTCCCTTCATTTGTCACTTCCAAGTTCAATTTTCATTTTGGTTTTCATTAAACAACTTATCAAAGTATCTTCGCCACTTCCCTTATATGCCTTTATCATTCTCATCTTTAATACATTTTACATAACCTAAATCTTTGCATTTTCTTTCTTTAGCTCTAGCAAGTCTATAAATGCCTTTTTCTCCTTCTTTTGTATCTAGTTTAGTATATAAAGTGTCATAAGCTCTATGTTTAGCTTCATTGATAGTATTTTTTGCATTTTTTCTTGTTTCTTTATATTTTTCAAGATTTTCTATATTTCTACAATTTTTGCCATATTTTATACCAATTTCCTTTTGTCTTAACGGCTTTTTGGACATCTTTATCCCACCACCAAATTTATTTACTACCCAAGTATTTTCCTTTGGACTCACCTAAAAACTCTTTTCCTATCCTTACGATAGAATTTTCCATTTTATTCCAAACAGTATTTGTATCAACCTTATAGCCAACTGTCCAATCACACTCTTTGTTCATTTTATCTTTTGAATTTTACTATATTATCTCCCTTCAAGTTCTACCATCTAGTCCTCTTATGTTGATTTATGTCCTCTTATCTAAAGATTGTATCACTAGCATCATTTTTATCTCCATATTCATGACCTTCATGTATCCTCTCATATCTTATATTATTCTTGTCAATATGATCGTTCAAATCAGCTCCTATGAATGTCTTTTTAGACATTGATATCCCTTGTAAAATGCTATCCATATCTTCCTAAAACTATCATTTCATATTTTCTGCTAAGCCTGTTTGGGGAGCATACGCACTAATGACGTTCACTATTTTCAGGGCTCAAACTATCCTGATTTTAGTGATCCTATCCCCTATTCTTTTAATATCTACTACATTGTCTTTTAGGTCTTTATCCATAATAATACCCACCCAGTTTTAGGGGTGAGCAAACGGTCGGTTTGGTGAAATTCAGTTAATTAACCGAATTGACCGAAAATTTCGGTTAATCATTTCCATTAACCAAACCGACTGAATAAGGGATATTAACTGAACCTCGCTCGACCGAATTACCTGTTCGGGTAATTCGGTTAACCGAAATTATTTAAAACTAATTATTAAAAACTGAATATAATTATAATTTTTTTTACGAAATCTACAGCTCATTCATTAATTTTATTAAAAAAAAAAAAAGATATTTTGCATCTATTCATTTTATTAATAAAAAAAATATTTTACTATTAATCTATTAAAGTTAAATTTACACCATTACTATTAATTTATATTTGAAATTTAATTAATTATTAAATCGGTTAACCGAATTTATATTTCATGTTTATCGAACCAAAACCCGATTCACTGAATTTTGGTGAAGCTTAACTGGACCAACCGAACCGGTTTTTTTACCCGAACCGAACCGACCAATTTCGGTTGGTTAAATCGGTTAATTCGGGTTTCTCTAAATTATGCTCACCCCTACCCAGTTTTTATGTTTCTCTTTACCAGTGTATCAAAGTTTATCAATTTCTCTAGCTCTCTCCTAGCCATTTTGTCTCTTGAATGCAGATTAAGTTATATTAAGCCTGCAAATCCTAAACATGAAAATCAAAACAACTAACCAACTACTAAAGATGAAGAAGATAAGAAGATCTCACCGATGGCTGAAACTAAAAAGGTAACTGAACTGCCTAAAAATACCCTTTGACGCAGGGAAGTTAATGCTGGTAACGAGAATCAATTGAAGAATAATTAAGCAACGAGGGATTGGAAAATTCTTCAATCTAAAATCAAGCAATGCCCATGCCCCAATATAACATCCACAAGAATCCAATTTAAAAATCTAGAATCAAATTATATACCCAATTTTTCTTTTTTCTTTTCTTTAATCAAACCAAAGAACTGTTTGCTTCGGAAATTAGAACGCAAAATTGAAGGACGAACCATTAATTCTTGTGTTTTGCTTATGTAATACAAATTATCTTTGCACACATAGTCGGTCCCAAGGTCGGATAAAGTAGGGTTACGTTAGGTAGTTGACAACCGACGTAAAACTTGTCGAATCTTTATAAGATGAATCCTCATCAAATATTCACTAGGGCGTTCCGCACAAGCGACGGTTTGCACTTATACCACCTAGATGCAGTGAGAAATGAACAAGGGTGGAGTAGAAGAGGTCAGTCTAGATGGGAAAGGGCTAAGAAGTTAGCACAAGAAACTAGGATTAGATTAGCAACTTGAATCTAGGGACTCTTATGGGCAAAAGCATAGAGATAATGGATACAATAATTCGAAGGAAAATCAATTGAATTTGCTTTCAAGAAACAAAATGGGTAGGGGAGAGAGCTAAAGAATTGAGAAATCAAAATTTAAACTTTGGCATACTAGAAAAAAGAAATGTAAGGAGGCGGGAATCATTGTAGACATAGACCTAAAAGATAATGTAGTAGATGTTAAAAGAATAGGGGATAGGATGATAAAAATCAAGATAGCTATAGGCCTAAAGCGAGTAAATGTCATTAGTCCATATGCTCTCCAAATAAGCTTCGTAGGAAACCTTAAAATATAATTTTAGGAAGATATGGATAGTATTATACAAAGGATATCAACGTCTAAAAGGACATTTATAGGAATTGATTTGAATGGAAACATTGGAAAGGACAATATAGGTTATGAGAGGATATGTGGAAGCCATGGATATGGACATAAAAATGAGGCCAGTGATATAATTTTTGATTTTGCAATGTCCTACGATTTGGTTATATTGAATAATTTCTTCATTACATTTAATAACTTTCGAGAGTGAGCAAAATAAAAGCCAGATTTCTTCTTAATTACATAGGAGGATCATCTATGATGTGAAGATTGTAAAGTTATCACAAGTGAAAGTTTGACTACACAACATGTCCTAGATGGGAAGGGCCAAGAGTCTTTACAACCCCTTGAACATAAGGGATCTGCCCACGACTTGGGAGGATATGGGAGTTTAGGATCCCTTCAAAGTAGAAACATGTAGAATAGCATCCATCATTGAAGGAAGTACAAGGTGATATGATATTGTCCTCTTCTTTGAATAACATCCTTAATGGTCATGATGCCTATATACACCACTAAAAAATGGAAGAGAAAGATCAACATAAATCAATCCAAGAGGACTAGGTGTGGAGCTTGAGGGGTGAAAATATAGTAAAATTCAAAGCTAAAATGATTAAAGTGATTGGACAATAGGGGATAAGGTATATGCAAACACTGTGTGGAATAGAATGGCTAACTCTATTACAAAGATAGTAAAAGAGGTTTTAGGTGAATCTAAAGAGAGGAAGATAGTCAGATAGTAAAGAGGTGGTGCGATCAATATGTCCAAAACCATAAAGACAAAAATAAACTGGTATGAAACATGGCAAAGTTGTAGAAATATAGAAAATCTTGAAAAAGTATAAAGAGGCAAGGGAAAATACAAAAAAGGCTATCTGTGAAGCTAAACATAGAGCGGATGATATAATAGACTAGATACAAAAGGAGAAAGAGACATTTATAAACTTGCTACAGCTAGAGAAAGAAAATGCAAAGATTTAGGTGATAGAAAATGTATCAAGGACGAGAATGATTATGTCTTATCAAAGAAGAAGACATAAAAGAGAGGTGGTGGTGATACTTTAATAAGTTGTTCAATGAGAACCAAAATGAAAGCTTGAGCTTGGAAGTGATAAATGAGGAAAAGACTAAATATAGGAGATTTTATCTCAAAATTAGTTTCCTTGAAGTTGAGATATCTTTAAAAAATGAGATTAAAAAAGATAAGAAGTGGTAAATCTATAGGACTAGATAACATACCAGTTGAAGTTTGGAAATGTTTAGGGGATAAAGGATATGGTTATCTAATCTATTCAATAGTATTATAAAAACCTAGAAAAAGGAATGGAGGAAAAGCTTGTTAATAACTTTATACAAAAACGAGTGTGATATTCAAAATTATAATAACTATTGCGGAACTATGATTATAAGTCATATGATGAAACTATGAGAAAAGATGATTGAACCAAGAATAAGTCTAGAAATGAGAGTTTCAAAGAATCAATTCGGTTTTATGCCTAGGAGATTGAGAACATAAGCTATTTATCTTTTAAGAAAATTAATGGAAAAAAGTTAGGGAAAAGAAGAGGGACTTGCATGAGATTTTTATGACCTAGAGAAAGCCTATGATAGAGTAACTCGGGAAGTTCTTTGGTGGGTTTTAGAAAAGAAGGGAGCTTGCAATAGATGTACTAAGGTCATTAAGGATATATATATATATATATATGATAGAGTAACCATTAGCGTTTGGACTATAGGAAGGAAATTTAGAGAATTTCCAATCGTAATAGATGTACATCAAGGTTCTACTTTGAGTTCTTATCTTTTTGCTTTAGTGATTGACAAACTCACTAGGAATATCTTGAATAGGATCCCCTTTGCAAATGATATTATCTTGATTGATGAAAGTAAGAGAGGTGTAGAATCTAAGAACTCTGGAGAATCATTTCAAAGTCAAAATTTTTAGGATAAGTAAGAATGAGACAAAATATATGAAATGTAATTTCAATAACGTAAAGGGAAGTATTTGAGAGAAAATTATACTTGATAATCAAGAAATTAATAGCACTAGTAGATTTTGGTATCTTGGATTTATTATGCAAGTGGAAGGGGAATTGAAGAGGATAAATAGAGTTAAAGCGGGTGGGGTAAAATGGAGGAGTGCATTGGGTGTATTGTGTGATCATAGAATACATTTAAAATTAAAAGGAAAGTTTTACAAGACAGCTAAAAGGCCAGCCATGTTTTATGGATCAGAATGTTAGGCTACTTGAAACAACATGTACAAAAATTAAAAGTTGTCAAAATGTGAATGTTAAGGTGGATGAGTGGTATAACATTAAAAGATAAATTAAGGAATGAACATATACGCAATAAACTAGGCATAGCACTGATCGAAGACAAGATAAGGGAAGGGCAGCTTAGTTTGGGCATATGAAACGCAGACCTAGTAGCAACCTATGAGGAGTGAGTCAATTATTGTTTCTGGTATTTAAAGAGGCGGGCGGGGTAGACCTAAAATGACTTAGAATGAGATTGTGAGAAAGGATTTAATAGCTCTTAAGTTAGAGGAGGAAAATCCTCTCAATTGGTGAATTGGCGAAAAGGGACACTTGAGGCTTCTTCTTGTTGTTATTGTTGTTGTTTTTGTACTGATAATGAAGTATAGAAGTGTAATTATTTACTTATACATGCCTTGGAGGAGCTCTCAATCATCATGATGATGAATATTGTGGATGGATTTAGTCCCTTTTGCCATTTATTGAGCAAAAACAAGAATGTATTTAATACATATGAGTTTGTTGCCAAAAACTTGTGTTTAATATAGTTGCCAATCTTGTTTTTTTAATTTGGTCATACATTTTTGTGCATGCAAGCAAGGCTTTAAATTTTTGATTTTGACTAAAATTTCAAGGCTTGAACAGCACAGAAATTTCATTTGAAATTTCGATGTTGAGGTCAATTTTAATTTCAACTTTAGAAAATGATATACATTAGTATTGAGGCACGGAATTTTTTATGAAACTTCATAAAATGTTAACAAACATAATAATGCAAGATTTAGAACTGAGATAATATTATAAATTAAATACATTCATGACAAGTATGTGGCTTATAAGGTGTAATATCTGTTAGATAATAATCATATTAAACATATTCAACTAACACAAAGGAAATTAATAAATCAGTTAAATATCTGTTATTATGCAAATATAAGGCGTTGTCTGAAAATTTTACTTGAATTTTGCAATTGCAATAAATTTTGGATGAAATTTTAACTGAAATTTTGCAAAAGAAATTGACTATCATTTCAATTTTGAGGGTGGTGGTAATTAGAAATTTTGAAAATTTTGTGGAAATTTAAGATCATGTGCAAGTTGTATTCCCTAACTTATAATCTCTTTTGATTGAAATGAAGTCATTATTCTGTTTGAGAAGTATGATTGCAATTTTATTATACTAGGGGAATTTACTGATTGGTTGCATGTCCTCTCTTTCTCTCTCTCACGCGCTTAGAACAGCCTTTTTCTTATGTCTTCCTTTCTGTTCTATAGGAAAGATTTTATTTTGGGGACCATGTTTTGCCCTGTTTTGAGACCGGCATACCTCTGTTAAAGCAACGCCTTCACCAGCTTCCTGATGCTGAGAATGTGAGTATACTTGGATTGCATCACAATATTACCTATTTTGTTTATATTTCTTGTGATTTTCCCCATCATTATCCTTGTCACTTGTCAGCATCATCACTTTTGCAAAGTTTCTGAATGATTGTGTGTATCTGCACCATGTTGGGAATAGTTTTGTATGATTGATTCTAAACCACATCATGTACATGATCCCCAATTTAATAGTTATTATTTTCCAGATTGTTGTTGCATTTCCAGATGATGGAGCTTGGAAGCGATTCCACAAGCAATTGGATCATTTTCCCATGGTTGGTTGCTGAAGTCATACGTAAAATTTTCTTTTGCCCTTCATCTGTCATATCATCTTTATTATTCAATGTCGGAAAATCACAGGTGGTGTGTGCTAAAGTTCGTGAAGGAGATAAGAGGATAGTTCGAATCAAGGAAGGTAATCCTTCTGGTTGTCATGTAGTCATTGTTGATGATTTGGTACAATCTGGGGGCACCCTCATTGAGTGTCAGGTACTTATTCAGTATAAATGTACAAATTGATTGTTGCTATCCTGTTTATTTTTGTATATTCAGCATAGTTTTTCCTTGAAAAATTATATGAAATTTATCAAAATAAACGTGCAATTTATGATATTATTTTTTAACCATGTTGGCATGTGTGAAAGTTCAAAGTTTCCAACTATGGAACGATACTGTGCTTTGGGAATAATTTCTTTGGGTGATGGAAAATTCATAGCTGGCAAGTTGTAGCCTTTTTTCAAATGGGATCCTTGTTAATACCAAAAACCTTTCACAATCTAAGAAATTGCCACATCAAATGAATGATGCAATTTATTGCATAGTGTCATGGCACATTTGTAAGATGAGCCAGCTAATCTAATCACAAATTAATTTTAATATATTAGCTGTCTATTGTAGCAGCTGTTCTAAGGTCGTTGATGGGGGTGCTTATATCAAGCAATGGAAATTGCTAGGGACTCGGGAGTTGGGAGACGGACACAATGCGGTAGTCTGCATGCTATGAATGTTTAGGGGGAGAATTATGTGTATAGTGAATCATTTTTGGAATTAAACAAATTAGTGAGTGGGAATCGGATTATATTGGTTTTTTTTTTTTTCAATAAAACTTCGTTTTCAAGCGCATTGTGAGCAGGCGTATTATAATATAAGAAGAGCAGTTACTGTCATCAATGAAAATGCACCATTATTGGTTTTCCCCATCTCCTATTCGTTGACTCGGGTGCATTTTCAATAATTTCATGTTCTTGTCATTAGTTATATTTTTCTTGGAGTTTGATGAACGGAGCTAGTAAGTCCATTTTCTTTATTAATTTGTTTGTAAAGAGGATTTTATGAATCCATGTCATATGTTCATGTTATGTGTGGTATTTGCTCTAGGAACTTAAAGAAGCATTATTTTTACATTTTCTTTTCCTCTTTGCAATGATGACATCCTAAAACACAGATTTGTAATGTCAAATTCTTTGGTGCATCCATCAGAACTCAGAATTTTTTTTTCAATATTGTGTTTCTATAGTTATACTGTCATGGTTTCATGGTGTAAATGTCTAATTCTCTACCTGAAAACAATAGAGGCCTAATTTCAGCAAGGACTTGACTGTACATTATGTGTATTGATTATGTCATCCCTTCTTTGGCATCTATCAGAAAGTTTTGGCAGCTCATGGTGCAGCTAAGGTGAGTGCTTATGTCACCCACGGCGTGTTTCCAAAGTGCTCATGGGAGCGATTTACTCACAATATTGATGGTAATTGTACATTTGCTTTTACCATTTTCCTTTCAATTTTTGGTCCTTGCTACTAATTCTTGCTTCCTATTCTGAAGGCGCCAGGACGACATTTGCCTATTTTTGGATCACTGATTCCTGCCCCCTTACTGTAAAAGCAATAGCAAATAAAGCTCCTTTTGAAGTTTTGAGTCTCGCTGGATCCATCGCCGATGCTCTTCAAATCTGAAAGGCCTACTTGAAATGCTTTTTGGAGTGAATTGTAACATTTCCGCGGACAAATTCTATTACCTATTGTTCGGAAGCGTTAAAAGTTGTATTGAGTTTTATTCACATCCTCACATATTCAAATTCAAGACATGAAATTCATACCTTAAAATGTAATTTTATTTATTAAAGAGCATTTATAATTATAATTTTTTATGGATTCATTTCTGGAGTATTATTAATATGATGTAAGGGCTGAGTTTTTCATTGTTTGGGTTCCTCAAGGATTGTAATCGGTTCTGTGCCAAAAATGATTCAGCGGAATCAATTAATCAACTTAGCTTGGTGGTTTTGACGTTTTGAAAAAATATATAAGTTCAAAAGCACAAAATTATATTCCATTGAAACACAAGAAATAAGCAAAGGCTAAGTTGGTGTGACTTGTACATTTGAACCGTGCATGGATTTAAGGAGATTTATTGTATGGCACCAGTCACTCCGCTCTACGATTCGCAAGGGAAATATCTTTTGAGAGAGACTAATTAGGGTATAGTGTCTGTGTTTGGCTCACAATGTTTTTTCATCTCTTTTAATATCTTTTAGGCCCCTGTACGTAAGTAATGCCAAATTAATTCCAATGTTACAGCTAATTATGAAAATAGGATTGGGAAACATTATACATAAAATGAAGAAAAAGTTTCAAAACAAAAAATGATAAATTAATTCCAATTTTTTTTTTACCTGATTCTCTGAAGGCCAAAAGTAAATCAATTTTTAATATTGTTGCTGTTGAAATTCGAATGATTTTCGTAAATTGTTTCTTGGTTGTGACCACCTGAAAAGAATCAAATAAGAATGACTTGGAGGACTCGGAGTATAATCCAGGAGATCACTCCGATACCTAAGTAAGAGACTAATGGAAGGCTATGTATTGCAACAATAGAAAGAAGTAGAAATGAGTGTGAATGAAATGCTTGCCTTCTCCTGGGATCCCCTTTTTATAGTGGTGGAGGTAGACCCTTATTTAACTTACATTTATGAGTGTTATTATGCTTAGGGGGTTATGCTTAACTCAAGAGAGGTTATGCAAAATATCAATAGTGGCTCTTGTAACCATACCGAGGGTTATAGATAACCTAAGCGCGGTTGTATGTGACATCAGATTGTGCTCTTATAACCGTTTGACCCTATGAGCATGCCTATCAATTTTAGGTGTATCAATTGCCCCCTCCCAACACTCTCGAATATTTGAAATAAATTTCTTTTCTTCGAGAGTTGTAATTCGAATCAGACCTTGAGCGATTTAGCTCAACCGACTCGATCCAAGTTGATGCACTTTCTTTTGGGCTCACTTCGAGCCGACTTCTACATTACTCGGCTCAATTCGAGTCGGCAAGTGTGCTCTAAAAAGCGTATTATGACCAGTCTAACCTTATCCAAGCAGTGCTTGTTAGATGGGACATTCCAGGTAAGCGGTGCCCACCCTCTTTGTTGATTCATGAGCTGGTTTCATAGCCTCATGAGCTGTGCTCATCAAATGGACCATTATAGGTGAGTCATGCTCACTCATTTTGTACCTTATGAGCTCTGCTTATCAAGCGGGTAGGTCTTCAAAGCCTAAAGAGATCTGCTCATCAAATGGGCCATTACAGGTAAGTCATGCTCACTCTTTTGTGTCTCATGAGTCATGCTCATCAAATGGCAAGTCTTCGGGGCGTCATGAGTTGTGCTCATTAGATGGGCCCTTACGGGTGAGTCGTGCTCATCAAGTGGGCAAGTCTTAAGAGCCTCATAAGCGGTGCTCATCATATGGGTCATTATCGGTGAGTTGTGTTCACTCCTTTATCGCCTTATGAGTTGTGCTCATCAATTTGACGTATTTTTGTGGCCTCATAAGCGGTACTCATTAGATGGGTCGTTATTGGTCTAGGTATGTTGATCCGCACCGTTGGGATTCGTGTCATTGGGATTCACGCTATTGGGGTTCGCACTACTGGGGTTCGCGCACCGTGACTCTATAAGTTGCCCACACTATTTGCATCCTCTACCTTATTTACTAGATCTGAGGCCTTCACAGCAACTTCTTATTGAGCAGCCGCCTTCTCGTCAAACGCTGCTTCTATCTAGTTAGCCTCCGGACCATCCTCCCCATGATTTTTTTTTTTTTTTTTTAAATGCAAGATCATAGTAAACATGTCTTCTACCCTTTCCTGAAGACTAGAAGTCACTCAGTGACACACTGGGGTTATCTATTGGAATAGAATGAATTGACTGGGGTGATTTGTTTGCCCCAGTGGGTTTTGACTTTGATTTATATATGTGATGTGGTCATGGTCAAGGATAGAAAACCTCCGAAGGGTTCCCACAGACGACACCAATTGTTACTTCTGAAAATCGAATGACCTTTGTAAATCGTTTCTTGATTGCGATCACCTAAAAAGAATCAAGTAAGAATGGCTTGGAGGACCCATGGTGTACTTCAAGAGATCACTCCGATGTCTAAGGGACTAATGGAAGACTCTGTATTGCAATAGTAGAAAGAAGTAGAAATGAGTGTGATGAGATGCTTACCTTCTCTTGAGATCCCCTTTTTATAGTGGTGGAGGCAAACTCTTATTTAGCTTGACATTTATGTGTGTCATTATGCTTAGGGGGTTATGGTTAACTCAAGGGAGGTTATGTAAGATATCAATAGTGGCTCTTGGAAGCATACAGAAGGTTATAGATAACCTAAGGACGGTTATATGAGACATCAAATTGTGGTCTTATAACCGTTTGGCCCTATAAGCATGCCTATCAATTTTGGGTGTATCAAGAAAAATATGTAACCAAAAAAAAAAAATGAAAAACATTCTTTATTTTTGAATATATCTCATGATTTTCTTACACCACGCCATCCCCCTACCCTAACAGAGAAAAAGACAGAAAAACTGTCCTTCTAGTAGTGGGGCATGCGAAATCCCTAAGATGTTGGCAGCAATTATAACGCGAATGTTGTATTGCCGGATGGAAGATTACTTTTTTTTTTTTTTTTAATTTTTTAAATGTAGAACTTGAAATTTACTTTGTTTAAAATTAACCCACACCCAGTAGACATTTGGGGTGGTAGGAAATTCATCTTGTTAAGAGGTACGCAGTTCTCCATTGAGGCGAGTGTGTGTGTGTGCACTTCATTTGATTGAATTGAAATGTTTACTTTCTCATTATTGATGTTATTGGTGGATTGTAAGTTGCACTTGAAGCATATGTTTAGCAAGGAAGATTTAAAAAAAAAAAAAAAACACACACACACACACACACTAAGATAATTTTCTAATATTTTCAAAAAATCTAATCAGAAACCCTAGAAAATTTGCCACGTAATCCAGAGTGTCCACTCGGCTCTCTTGTGATTGTAAGATTATAACTCATTTATATGGTTTCTGAAGGATATTTCTAATATTTTAAAAAAGGAAACATGTGCATTCATTCCATTTGCATCCTAATTGCATTTAATTAACCAATGAATACTGAACAATATTTTAATTTATAGTTCAAAAAAGTCACGTTTTTCAATTACAAAGAACTTGTTAGAAAGCAAAAGAACCCCTTGGAGATCATATTAAACTTTTTTTTTAAATAAAAAATAACACCCACAAAAAATTTAAATATATATATAAAAAATAATTCTCATAAAAACACAAGCGCCAACCCTTAAATGAATTGAACCGCCAATGAAAACGAATGACACCGCTCCTGAATACAGGGCATCAACTGATATGGATAGAGAGAGAGAGAGAGAGAGAGAGAGAGAGAGAGACATCTGTACAACCAGGTTATCTCATAAGATAGGGCCCTTTCTGTTTTTGGCTAAAATGGCTAAAATGACGCCACCACAAACAGATTTTAAAGAGGATGCAGCAGAGGGGTAGGGGGAGGGGGAGAGACAGATCTGTACCAGTTTATCTCATAAGATAGGGCCTTTCATTTTTGGGCTACAGAGAGGACACCGCCAAACAGATTTTGGGATGGGATGGAGGGTCTGTTGTCTCCCATCTATACAATTTTGTAAACAGCCCGGAAACTCAAATTTCAATTCCCAGTCATTAACCCATAACACCTATTAATATTTGCAGATTGTCTGAAAGGACTAGGCACAACAAATGGAAATGTGATGAAACACACCCCAAAAGGAGGCCGAAGATGTGGCATCGAGAGACTTCATTCTTCAGCTGCATGCTTCACCTTATTAGACTCCCTTGGTTAAATATCAATTGGACGTCTTATAAACAAAATGCTTGCTTCCTGTGCTTCTATTTGGAGCTTTCTTGAGCAATACTATGAGTTCACATCACTCAAAATGTGAGCGCAACCCTCAATATACAGGCAGTCATATGCCTGTCCTCTAGTTTCTCTTTTTAAGTTTATACACCTAATGTACATGGATAACAGTTAGCATCACAGCCACCAACTCTTAAGGCTTCAAGTGTAATTCTTCTCTGGCTTCTCTTCCAGAATACCCCTTGGGGCTTTCTAATGAATCCCCAGCATATGACCCATCTGGTTGGCGGATACAAATGTTCAAATTGCCAGAGGGAAAAGGATCCTGCATGATTAACAAATGTTCCCACTTTTAGAGAAATCTTTGATAGAAGGAATATCAGAAAGAACTTCAAATAAAAATGAGGTACAATTAGCTCTGTATAATAAACAAGAAGCTTTACTAGTTTTAACTTTCAAAAATTCCAAAGTTGAATTTGATGTTTTGAACAATGGATCAGAGTAGCCGTTCAGATTATGATAACTGCTTTCATCAAATCTCCTCTAATCTCTTCTTCTTCTTCATGACATTACAAAATCTCAATGGTTTTTGTTGGTTTCATCTTTTATTCAGGACACAATAGTGTATCTTTTTGAAAAGAAATATATAATTCAAGTAACACTGCATTTTGTCCATACTTTTGTTCATTGAAACAGCTTTTAGACTTGGCCATAGATTATTCCAACCAATACAAGTAAATCCTAAAAAAGTTGCTCACGACATATCATTTATCAAAAACCCTTTTTTTAAAGTATTAATAATAAAGGAACCATCAGAAACATACCTAGTTATAAGCATAAACAAAGAACAAATAAGATGTCAAAGTTAAGATTACTTGATAAGAGATGCAGAACTGAGAATTAAGCACTTCGAATGGTGCCCATGTCACCAAGTTCAGAATTTCCAGTAATCCTATCATATGATACGTAAAGGTAGAGAAGACCCCTGTACTCTTAGATTTACCTGATCACCAATTTCCTGACCCTCGGAGTGAAAGAGAATAGGGCGGCACCGCTTATCTTCATTCATTAAGCTTGAATTTTGGAAGTGAGTAACAAGGGCAGCCTTTCCCTGGATTCGTGCATATGCCAGTGAAGCGACTTTCTCACTATTAAACTTCTCCCATTTCTTCCCATTGAATGCCTGCACCAAGTTGAAAGTAAGTCTCTGGGAAGCTTATACAAGGCTTCCTACAGTTCTTCACTTTAGCAGGCATTCAGGCAAATGCACATTGTGTAAGTATGCTTGTCCTGTCTAAATGTTACACAAATGTAATGCATAAAACTTATATATTGATTACATCACTCATCAAATGTAACAAAGACAGAAACTTGAACCTCATAGAAGGGGATAATGTGTGAAGGAGACACCATATTAATAAATGCATAACCCACATTGCATTTGTTCTGCAACCAGTCAAGGATATAGGTGAGCTCCAGTTCAAGTAGAGGAAATTGCAGAACACAACACAAAAGAATCCTTGAACTCAACCAGTTAAAAAATAAATAAAAAGTCCTTGAATATAATTACCTTAAAATCAATGGGCAAGTAGAGGAAGTCGTAAGTACCCCTATGGTTTTCATCAATAGCAGCCAGTAACATCTTGGAAGTGTACCTAAAAAGAAGACAGAAGCAAAGAATACCAAAAGTCACATCCAAAAAAAAAAAACAGGCATCCATTAATTTACAAGAGTATTTCAGACATTTCTTACTTATTTGGTATGTTTTTAATCATTAAAGTAGTCCTTGTATCTTCCCCGCTAATGATTTTATCCAAATCAAGCTGATACTGCTTCTTGTTTTCTATTTGGCTCCCATTGTTCTCAACCCGTCGACTTCGAGCTCGGTCGCCTAAACCCTCATTGACAGCTATACCAGGACCCAGATAAGAACCATTTCCAGGGAACAAAGAACCATGTCTTGTTAGTGACATCATTCTGAAACTAGGTGGACTATTTTCATTCATGTTTCCTGGAAGAGCAATGCCTGCACTAAGGGCCGCACGGCCACCTGTATTCATCATGTAACTTCCATTTTTGCGAGTTAAACTGATGCCCCCAAATGTTACTGGGCTCATGACGGATGTTTCTGGTGACTCTGGGAAGTAGCCAAACTGCCTGTCGATAGGAACACCAGATGGAGCAGATCCCACATGATGGTGATGTGAACCAAGGAAAGAGCCATGCTGACTAGAGTATGGAAAAACTTGTCCTTGTCCGCTGGACGCAAGCGGGTGCACCACAGGTGATGTCGGCCAGGCAGATGCATTGGGCAGCTCTGAGTAAGGGGTAGGGCTTCCCCAAAGGAACTGAGGACCAGACAAAGTTCCAATACCAGATGAATTTGAATTTGATTCGCTAAAAGAAGATGAAGGTCCAGGACTGGCACTTAATTTCCGCTCAGGATATGAATGAGCAAGCTGGTAGGATGCTCCTTCTGACAACCTGACATTATTAAAGACCTGGTTTACATGGTTAACTCTCCCTTGATCTTTTCCAATAGGTGCAATCTTTGCAGAGTTCGATATATGAGGGGGGAGAATGGAAGCTAGTCCAAGCAAATGATTGTCGTTTAAATGATTCAGGGTTCCCAAACCTGGGGACTGACTATAGTCTTGCAAAGCATTATGTTCCATGGGGCTTCCAAAGTGCGGCCAGTTACCTGCAATGATTGTGTAATTGATTTGACCTCCATAACCAGAAGTGCATTTACAGCAGGAACTAGGTGGGGAACTAAAAAACAAAAGGGAATATAAATACAAAAATATCCAAAAAAAAAATGAAGTGCCAACAAATTTTACCTGGGGGAGAGTTGGCTATTGACGAACCTATATGATGTCGAAAACTTCGAACTTCATCTTGTTCCAACTCTTGACTCAATTGCTGCATCAAGCTAAACAAAGAAAGCACCAAGCAATGACACTTTTAACATGCTTAACAAATTACTCATAACAAATCAAGAAATACCTAGAAAAATAAATTTAAGAGAGCAGCATATAAATGATCTGAATATAATCAAAAGATGCAAAGAAATGCCAACAGAAAATGGAAACTAAAGGCTGCAGTGTCAAATAATAGAAGAAACACAAGAATTTATACAAAAAATTGTTCAACATTAGGCAGTTTTCCCACTAAAATCTAAGCTACAAAGTACATGAAACATTATTACTTTCTATTTCCTTTGATTAATAATGGATCTTTGTTTTAATAAGCACTTCCAATTCATGACACAATTGCTTTATTTATTTCTTTCTTTATTTCCTTACATGAGACACTTTAGGAGTGTCCAAAGTACATTTATTGTAGTTAGGGAAACATAACATTAAGATAATGGAAGTAGGCAATGTTAATAGAAAGAAAAAAGAAATAGATAGCTACCTAGCCTGCTTACTCTTGCTTGTTACAATGGAAATTTTTCCTAGTGGCATTTTTTGGGGGACTGGAGTAATATCTCTACTGTTATTCTTAATGATCTGGAAAATATATTAAAGCGGTCCCTTTGCTGAACTTGGTCGTTTTTTATGACAAACTTCCATGGAGTCAGAGTTCTGATGGCTGCTATTCAGCTCAGTCAGGTTATTACCGGCAGGAGACAAGTGCCAATTAAATGGGCAGGATTGATACAGATTAGGTGAGTATATGGAAGCTACTTTCCACAAAAAACACACAACATTCACAACCAGATTTCAATGAATGACTTACAGAGGCCCTGACAGATTCCAAAGTATGGCAGGTTGATGGGGGCCATTTCCCATTCAGGATTCTCCCAACTCCCAAGGCTAAAAGGGTACAAACTAATTGAAGAATTCGTCTCAGGAATTCTTCCCTCCTTCAGTGGACCTAAGGGTTGAAAAATAATATCATGCTAGATATAGCTCGATAAGGGAGGAGAATTGGATAGGAGAACTATGTTCCTTCTTGCTAGATTGTTTGGCAAGCAAAAATAAGAGGATGACACCATTGGAGGATCGCTTGTGGATAATTCTTAATAATCATAGTTTGTTTGAAGATTTAGAAATGAGGGTTTGGGCTTTAAATTAGTAAATATAGATGCTTTATAAGTTCAGTCAATTTAGGGTTATTTGTGCATTTTAGGTACTTGTTGGGTGTATAAGTACTTTGTATAATAGTGGACAGTTATCATTTCAATCTGTATCAAGAATCCCTCTCTCACATCCAGGATTCTCTCTTCTCCCTTCTTCTTCTTTCTCCTTCAACTCCACGTTCTGCTTCTATTCCAGTTCTATCCTCTCATTCTCTCTGATCTGTTCCAGACTCCCTGTCCTGCTGTCTCTCCTTTATTCTCCCTTCTTTCCTCCTCCTCTCTGTTTCTCTTTCTGATTCTGAATTACAATTCCTGCCCTACATCAATTTGGTATCGGAGTTGTCGCGATGTCCCAGGATCAAGGGCCCTGAGGTCGCGAGGTGATAAAATATGATTTTTGAAAATTTTGATTTGAAATCATTACTGACCTATTATTTACCTAGGTGTAGTTAGAACACCTAATTACTATTCATTTGATTGGTCACTAGACTAAACCTAAACCAAGGAACCAATAGTCTCAATCTGCTTATACCAGAGTTGGGATCGAGAGTACAGTTATGTGAGGGAAAGGTATTCGCACCCCCTACATACCCCTTCGGCGAACGGTACCTAATTAATTATGAATTATCCCAAAATTGAATTTAATAATATTTAATTAACTCCTCTTAAAATTAACAAATAAATGAATAGATAAAGAAATTAACAAAATTAACAGGAGATTAAAAAATCTCAGTGTGATTTAAGAATGTCTAATAAGATCCCCAAATGAGGAGAGGTTGTATTAGATAAACCCCCCTTAGAACTAATACAGGTGAGGTGTTAAATACCTCATTGCCCCTTCAAAATTATAGGGGCACCCCCACACAAAAACAAGTAAAATCATCAAAAAGTATCTTCAAAAACGTTCCCAAATTTTTCAAAATCTTTGTATAAGTTTCCTGAAATTTTTCAATAATTTTCTGGGATTTTTAAACATTTTTCCTCATTTTTTTGGTATTTCATTTTCCATTTTTTCTTTAAAATTCCCAGTCAAAAGAGCTCAAAATATTTATCCTAACTTCAAAAATATTTTTCCTAATTTTTCCTGATTTTTTTGTAATTTTTCTGCTATTTTTATCTAATTTTTAAAATTTAAAACTAATTAAAAACTAAAAAAAAAAATAGTTCAGGTTTGAACTCAACCGATTCATTTAAATTGAACCAGGTCAAACATTTGACCTAGTGGGTGCCACATGTCCACTCACAGTCGTGACACGTGGCCCCTTTTTATTTTCTTTTTGACGTGTCATTGTTCGACTACTTCCATTTTTCCCCCTTTTTTTTTGAATTTGTTGAAATACGGTGACGTCGATATGACGTCAACGTGACGCATGCCACTAAGAATGGCTTGGATCTTTGAACATGGATCGCTAACGTGGCGAAAATCTAACAATCCCCTAATGCGTGTCACTAGCGGAATGGCCTGGATCTTTGAACATGGATCGTTGACGTGGTGAAAATCTAACAATCCAGAGAAAACACAGATCGTACAGCCAATATTGAGCCACATCGCCCCTAAAATACTTGGCCCAGAACGTGCCACGTGTCACCATACGGTGTTGACAGATGGCCCACTACCCCCCTAATATAAAAACCCAATTCTCTCTCTCTCTCTCTCTCTCTCTCACTCTCTCTTAAGTCACTCTTCCTCACAGGTGCACTATAAGGCCTACGTTGCAAGTGTCCATACCATCTAAGTCGTCCCTCCCTTATCTTATCTTCTATAGGAGCTACACCTAACTTACCACGAATATGTTCATTCCTTAATTTATCTTTGAGTGTTATACCACTCATCCATCTAAGCATCCTCATCTCGGCAACTTTTACTTTTTAGATATTATATTTCTTCGTCGCCCAACATTCCGATCCATATAGCATAACTGGTCTTATAGCTTTCTTATAAAACTTCCCTTTCAATTTTAAGGGTATTCTACGATCACATAGCACACTTAAAGCACTTCTCCATTTTACCCAACCTTTTTTAACTCTATGCATTACATCATCTTCAATTTCTCCTTCAGCTTGCATAATAGAACCAAAAATTATTATGCAAAAATTATTCAACTTTCATTTTAAAAACACATTTGTTTGTACACAAAAATTATTGATTATCTGTTGTATTCCCAACAGGTGGTCAAAAGAGAAAGACTAGCCCTATGAATAGTCTCGGACTTGCTCAGACCTAGTTAGGAGAGCACCAGATTGGTTCAGACCTGGTTAGGAGAACTAGGTGCACCATCCTGGTAAGGTGTTGTAAACGGTGTCACTCCACCCGCAAGTGAGCAACTTAGTGGAATCCTCTTACTTGTGAGCTTGAGGCGGTGACGTAAGCAGTATTGGCCGAACCCCGATAACATTTTTTGTCTGATTTTAATTTCCGCAATTTATTTTCTGCAGTTGAATGTTTATGTTTTTATTACTGTGAATGATTGAGTAATAGTGAGATTGGTATATCAAATTAAATATTTGCTCAGTAGTTTATCTGCGTTATTGGGGAATGCTTAGACGACCCTATGTTGAGTACTTGAGTTATACCACTGCTGGCTTTTGACCTAGGCATAAATTTTTAAAATACCCAATTCACCCCCACCCCCACCCCCCCTTCTCTTGGGAATACACCAATTCCAACATCTTTCTCTGAATGCCTCTGCCAATCTCCATATGAATTTCACTGCACAACTTACAATATGTGAATTTCTTGTGTGGAAACCTTTACTATCTGAATGCCCCACTCTACAAATTTCTCACTATAACTCCCACACTGTGAATTTTTCGCTATAATTCACAACTGTGTCTGTATCCTCTGCTGTGTGAATGTTGTGTGAATGCCCCTATTTATAGGGTTTGGGGCCTCAGCCAACTTTGGTAACAAACAAAACTCCCAACCCTATTGCAAACGGCTGATTTCTTTCCATATGGGACCTTGGCCGAAGATTGGGATTGGAAACATATCAGTCTTGCAAATTATCTCATTAATTCATGAAATCATTCATATATTCTCCCTTGACTGCTTGATTTCTTGCTGAACTTGTGTGCAGGTACTCATGAAGATCCTTGGGATATTCTCTGCAGCTTCTTACTTTTTTTGTTCCCCCCCCCCCCTATTTCTTTTCCTTATTTCCTGTATTTCCCTATATTATTGTGTATTTCCCTGTACTTCCCTGAATTACAATGTATTTCCCTGTATTTCCTTGTAAACATTAATAACAGTTTTGTTATAATTATGGTCCGGTTAAAATTGGGTGTTTAAAAGAGCAACCTTCAAGACATATCTACATTCGGCCACTGCCATTGTTGTCACACACCAGAACAATTTACAGTTAATTTGATTCAATTCAATTGCACTTAAGTGTTGAACAACTAAAAGTTTTACCAAACATTCAAAGTTCAGAAATTGCAGGAAAAGCCTCAGGAACTGAACCACTGTTCATCTGCCACTCTTTCAACAAAATATTATAGTCATGCCCCTCTAATTCAAACACTAACTTCCAGACATTAGTTCATCACACCTCCCTCATCATTGAAGGCAGAACCCCTCGAAAGGACTTTTCCAGCAATTTCACCTTCATCCGACCAGGGGTGTTGCCCCACGCACCACTAGAAAATCTCCCAGCTGTCGACGCCTTTAAATTCCACCTTTCCGGAGTTGTTTTGACACACCACCACCACCACCATACAACTCATCACCCCACTATTTACCTCCATCCAAAAACCATAGTCGGTCTGCATGAGATGCACAAGTGAGATAAAACCAAATTCTCCCACATCGTCCAGAATCATGAGAAATTGAGTTCAGCCATGGTATTTTATTTTATTTTTTTCACAATATTTTGACTTTGGCATTGAGACCATGGTGCTCTTATTGTGCCTATGATTGAAGGGAGGGAAGATTCCAGTGGATGATTCAGTTCTAGCAGTGGCCAACACGCATGCGCGCACACACACATATAAGCTTCAAAGACCTTGGTGCTCTTACTGCAGTCTATGATTGAAGCGAATAGAGATTCCTGTGGACGATTCAACTCCAGCAGTGGCCAACAGCATATATGTGTGTATATACATATATCTTTATAAAATATAACACTTCTTAGCCTTTTTTGTCTTCTCTGCATGTTGCAATGTTAAATCAGTATAGGCCGGATTTTTGGTGATTAGTGTTTCAGTATAGCTGTTTGAAGAGGAATCAGGGTCTAGATGTGTTAACAGGTGAAACTTGGGTGCGAGGGTATTGGTTGACGAATGATGTATGGGAAGGGTTCCATGTTGCTGTCACTGGTACCGGGGTGATGACTGTTCGAGAAGATATGCATGGATGGCAATGATGGCAACAGAGCTGGGATGCTTGAAGGCGGAGTGTGGCTGGCGGCTGTGAATAGTGGCCGTGGTGAAGCTGTGATGGGAGATTGAGATGAGGCTCTGATAACAAATTGATGCAAGACAATTGACACAAGAGAATGATGCAGGAAAACAAGAAAATCAATAGGAAATTAAAAGAGAGTAAAAATGAGAGAAAAACTCAATAAAGGCTTAATGCTCAACAATCCAACCTGCCTCTCATGATTACACATCAAGCCTTTATATAGGCTTTCTACTAATCTAAATAAAGAAACAATCTCCAGTATTTAATTTCAAAGCAAATGTAATGAAACATAATATCAAATCCAAAAAAATTAGTCCAACACATAATTTTAAGATACTTATATCATAAAACCCTAGATGATAAATACCCTATATTATGTCTATGCCTATGTTCTCACTGAGTGTTATCCCCATCAAAGAACCTCTGCAATCTGGCTATTATTTTGGTTGTCGGCTTTGGGTTACAGTGTAGAGAATGAGAGTTGGACCTAGGGAGGCATTTGTTCAACAAAAGAAATTACAAAAAAGCCATGGCCTTGAGCCTTCTCATCATTTTGTGATCGTGTGGAAGGACAGGAATATAAATATAAAAGCTTTTGAAGGATCAGCTGTTGCATTGCTTCCAAATTCCAATTGTCAAAGATACTTGGCTTAGCACTCTTACAAGCTTGTTGATCAGTTAGTATATCTCGGATACTTGATTCTTATTTCTGGACACTTCATATGGCAGGTGATACTTTTCTTTTCCTTTTCTTGGCCTCTTACTTCTGTTCTCGGTGGCATCACCCTTGGTGCCCCCTAATGAATTCTCATCTTTGCCAATGAAAAAATAAGCCCTCCAAAAGAATAACATCTGCAGAAAGGATCTAACTTCTAAGCACATCCAGTGACTGAATCTGGAAGTTTTTTTTCCATGCCATTTTTAGAACTCTAATTGATAATTTAAAAAATAAAAAAAATAAAAATTCCCTCTATACATATGAAAGGGATCTCTCTTTTCATTTTTGCTAGTCCCGCGATATTTGTCCCACTCATAGTTGTTAGAATCAAACGATTCACAATTTGATTCATACGATTCATATCACTCCTACACCAAATCGATTCCAATCTTACTATTGAATCTAAAACCAACTGAATAATTGCTGAATCTATTGATTCACCCTTGCGAATGTAATGATTAGATCCGAAACTACTGATTCACACAATTCTGGACCTATCATATCCTGTAAACCCAACTAGTTTGAAACCCCAAAAACAACATTTGTTTCCTTTTTATTGCTTTTGTTTTACACGATTACCTTCCATTCCTTGTCTAAGTCAGTTTTGTGCCAAAAAAAGGAGAAAATAGAACTTTAGGTCTTATGTTGTCTTCAGGAGGAGTATAGTGTCCTGCCATTGAGAAGAAGTGGTGGAACACTCGCTGGCTATAAGGTGGTACTCTTGTTTTGTTGTGTTGTTAAGATCCAAAAGTTGGTTTTTTAAGTAGTTTGTTCAATTATAATCATTTTTTTAACACAATTATTTTTGTATTTTTAATTCAAGAAAGAATAAGCAAGAAATATTTTTTTTTAATTGTCGATAAAGACCAAAACTTCAATTTTTAATAAATTCTTCTTGAATCCTTCCCTTAAAACAGAAAAATTTTCGTTTTTTATTAATATTTTCTGGCTTATTCTCTTACTTTTCATTTGATTAGGGAAAGCATACAAATGAAATCTGATTTTTTATTCTCAAAATTTAAATGTACTAATATTTTGCTTTTTGTTGTATATCAAAATATGCATGCCATTAAGAATTGATTTTGGAAATTTTTATTGAATCTTACGATTCAATTCGATTCTTGATTCCCAAAATTGAAACTTTGATTCCCAATTCAAATCTCAATTTGACAACTAGGGTCCCACTACAAAGATTTAAATGATGGAGTTTTTCAGATTTTCACACACCGTCTTTAATTGAACTTCCAAGTCTTTTTTTCTACTCATCAAACAATGGAAGGGCAGAGGAAGTAATTAAAAAAAATGACAGCAAACAAAAGAACAAAGCCAATAAATAGATTAATCTGGAAAACAAAAGAGACTAACAAGCAAAAGGAAATGAGGTTAGAAACTATGTGAGGAATAAGGGGTGTCGAAGCTTGAACTGTCAAGACATCATAAAAAACGACAGTTGAGTCAATACGTACTTTCTACGTGCTCCACCAGGACGGCTCGGCTCAAGCTTTATGCGTTTTCCAGCTATATCGCTCCTATTTAATGCTCTAAGAGCTGCCTCAGCAGCTCTAACATCATAGAATTCAATGAATTTATGGTGACGCTTGTGTGGTGTTTCCCTAATCTGCATTTTGTGGAGAAGGAAATTTGCAATTCAGCCAGAGAATGAGAATTGTTTGCAAGACATAGAGGAAGACATGCATAAATAGCTGAATACAGAAAAGTTAATAAAAATACATGTACGAAGAAAATAGGCACAGAAATATTTTCACCTCTTTAACCTCCCCATAAGCCCCAAAAATTTGACGAAGATCATCATTAGATACTGATGCATCCAAATTGAACACTACAAGAGTTCCTTGGTTAATATCCTTTTCTGATGGGTTATCCTGCAAACAAATTGGAGGCCGTGTTGGGCGATAGAGATGGTAATGGGCCAACACTGCCAAAGAAGCTTGAGAGCAAGAATTTTAATTCAAACCTTGGGAATTGAAAAATGAATGTCAAGTTTCCTCCGTCGTAAGGGCTTGTTCTGCAGTGCACGCATTGCAGTTCGAGCAGCTCGAATATCATAGTAAGAAATCATAACAAAGCCCCTGTGCTTGCATGCAGTGTATAGAGTTCTAATATGCCCATATTGCTTTTTTTGGGGGGAGGGGAGGGGGGAGGGACCAGTTTCCGAATTAATTAGCATTAGTAACAGCAAATTATAGATTAGATAAATAAAATAAATAAATAAATAAATAATGTCATGCAATAATACCATAAACCCAACCAACAACTCAGTTCAAGCCGAACGCTAGGGCACTGTAGGGCTTCTATTCAAATATCAAGCATGATTCCCAAATACCAAGGAATTTAAATTTACCAGCTAGTGATTGAAGAACTACCAAGATCTATTACTAAAGGAATGCCCAAACAATAAACCAATAACAGCATGCCCAAATAATAGACCATTGAACATTGATGCCTAAACCACAAGTTCATTCCACAAAACCGCCCAACTCATGTGTCAAATGGCCTTGCCTGCGCATTCTCTTGCAAGAAGTGATTGAGACAGTGCAGCCCCCCCAAACTCATTTGTAAAATAGATACAAATTCCTGGGCTGCAGCCAACTAGTAATAGGAAGATGTATAATGGGCAACAAATAAAATTCCTCTCACCAAGGAGCGGCAGTTGGCAGGAACATAACAGATGGGGAGGTACAGTGAGAATTTAAGGTACAGGGATTTATTGACCAATTTGCACGCCTGTACCACAAACACAGCAGGACAAATATCCAATACTGGTCAGAGAATAATTTCATTTATTTTTTAAAAAAAACTACCTGACACTTTTTTACACTTTTGGACACATCTGGGACACTTCTTGGACACTACTCATCTCGTTTTCATGCTTTTCCTGGTTGGATATCTATTGGTTGTTTAAACAATCTTTTTCATAATTTCTATAAGTGGGGTTTTTTATGTTATGAATTTGATGCTACTCTAATGAATATGTAATTTGAAATTAATAAATGTAATGGCAGTCAAGTGGATGCAATAAGCAATTCATTTGTAAATGTGTAGTAGAACAATGCCAAAAATTCACCTTCAATTTATTCTACCTTAATATTTTATATTATATATTAATTAGTTAATTGAAGTATCCCTGCCTTGCTCTACCCAAATTATTTAAATTGTTGCATCGATGCGTTAGTGTCTTACCATGTCTCTGTATGCTATTGTCTCTGCTTCCAAGCTTCAAGTGAAAGCAACTTTATCAATCCCAAGTGAGAAACTAAAGTCAATTTCAAATGCTATTTATACAGGGTTCAGCAACAAATATCAGAAAATGTAGAAAAATCTGAAATGGCCTATTTTTACTTGTGCTACTCATAGAAAGTAGCATGATATTAAGTAACATAATTAATTTCTCATCATGAACATTATGCCTCAATAAGGTCTTTGTCCCCTCAGAGAGGCTAAGACTAATGCTGCTGGGTGGTAGACAGCACTAAATAATATCTCAATTGACTATCTTTGGAAGAATAATGCATTTCATAATTATGCTGATAAAAGGTGATTAACATTATAAAAGGTACTTTAGTCATATTTGTTTCTCTTGACAGTGCAAGGATTAACAAATGAAAATCTTCTGCTTTCCAGGACAAAAACTGCATGCATCCTCAGGAAGATGGCATGTAATAGATTATGTCCTATATCAACTATTTTAACTGCCTAAATGCTTTTATCCCCTCTTTAGGCATTCATGAGCTTACTAAATGAGTCCATTTTCCAATTCTTCAAATGACTATTGATGGGGATTTAATGGACAAAAAGCAGAATCGGTAAATTAAATTGGATATCCATATGGCACATAGTTACTGGGATAGCTATACCCCACACCCTACAACTGTGATCCGAGGCCATGCTTCTAATTCTTGGAAGTTCTTGTCTCCTAAATTGCAATGGTGAACGGTCCATTATCCAAATTGCCGAAAACGGCAACCCACTTTTTTAATGTATTCAATACAGAAATAAACATAATGGAATTTGAATAAAAAGGATAAAATTTAATTGCAAAATAGCTAGAGAAAAAAAAAAATAGTGAGTTTATAATTCAATATTGCATATGCCACCTTCGATATTTGGCAAGCAACCCAAGTATGTGCTTCAAGGCAACCACAATGGTGCAATCTGAAGTACCAACACAACTAGACCTAACTCTCGTGTACAACATACCAAGCTAAGTGATGTGTCCTGTCCCCACACCTGATCACAACCTCGAACATCCCATGTTCCAGACTATGAAGCACATAGAATCACGTGGCAGTTAAGATGTTTGATCATGTAGGCCCAATATGAATTTAAATATAATTAAAATAAAAATATACATAAATTTCAAAAAAAAAATAATAAAGCCAACTACAAATTACTTTTACTATTTTTCAATTAGCATGTCCGATAAAATTTTAATCATGAAGTAAAATTTGAAGGTAGAACAATTAAGTAAAATAATTATAATAAATTTTATTTTTATTATAGTAATTTTTTAAATGTGTATTATTTGTAATTTTATTAATTTAATCATATTTTTATAATATTTTGATTTAAAGATGAAAATGAGAATTTTTTTAATTAAATTTTTAATTTGTATTAGTTTTATAAATGTTAACCAAATAAGTTGTGTGGTTTGCTTTTCTCAAGGCTAAGCCCCCTCCATTATCCTCTATGAGAAAATAGTGGGGCATGTTGTGCATGTGTGATAGTTACTAGAAAGCAGTGTGGTGTGCATGCATGCGTAACATGAAAAACAGAGAGTTTGTCCCAATAAAATGAGGACTTGTACTAGAAAAGAGTTAATGTGAGGACTTAACAAAAAAGGGAGAGTTATAAAGGGCAAGACCATGATCCAGTGTTCAGGCAATGGTGTTTCCAAGTATGTCTAAAACTATATTTATGATCTTTGGATGTTTAACAAAAAAAAAAAAATGCAATAAATCAAGCACACCCAACAGATTTAACAAAGTGAATCTGACTAATGTCATAATGTGCAATTACCTCAAAGAGGGTTCTCAATTCAGAGTCCTCGACATTACTGTTGATGTTCCGTACAAATAATGTTCTTGAAGGATGCTCGCCATATGGATGTTCGCCTGCAACTGTTCCAATGCCATTCGGAAGTCCATAATGACCAATTCCATTTCCAGCTATACCATCGGATATGCCTACCCTTGACATACTGCTACTGAGACTCTCTTGAGAATCAAAATCCATTTCCATCCCCCCACCACTGCCAAAAAGATCATAATCTTCCAAATCCTCTAGTTGACTAGGCAACCCACTTAGATCAAAATCATCCATAATGCCAGCTAAAAGCTCATCTTCATCATCAGGAAGCAGCTGTCCAATTGAATTTGGATCAACATCTTCAAATGTATCCTTACCTTCATCATCATGGTGAAGTTTGTCTAAGCTAGACAAGCCATCATCAACGGATTGATCACAATGCTCAAAATCAGTAAAATTCACTGCATATTGGGGAAAGATGCTCAATAAAAATTATAAATCATAGTAATCTACAAGATTGTGAAAACAAAATCTCACACATACACTTCTCATGTGGAAGGACGGGCAATGAGCTAGAAAACAGGCTAGCATCACTTGATGTATGATATGCAGCAGTCCCATGGGGGATGCTCCAGGAACCAGTTCCCATTTTTCCAAAAATTTTCAACAATGGAATATTGGATGGGCCTAAAAGAAATAGAATGATGATCAACAATTGAGAGACATGCACATAAGCAGCATATGAAAATATAATATCTGTCAAAGCCTATTGCTTAGCTTCCATAGTTAAAGAAAAAAGCACCTTCAGACTGACTAGAAATCGAATCTTTTGACTGCTGCTCCATTTAATCAAACTCCAATGGCAAGTGAAGGATAAGTGGGAGTTTTGGGAGTTTTTAACCTAACACACAAGTATCAACACCATACTTATATTTAAAAATATTAAAAAGATGAACCACATAAATCAGTAAACATAGAGGATTATGCAACAATGGAATACATAGAAAAAGAAATGATGCTGGCTTTGCTTTTCACCACATTGTGGTCTAGTTCATATATCATTTTCTTCTCAAGCAATATTTGATCTCATCCAATAAGCTAACAAACCCCCATCGATCATTGCAGTTGCTTATGCAATATGAGAATGTTATTACTTCTTAATAGGTGTAAGCAATGATAACCCTGGGAATCATCCAAATATCCCTAGGAATCTTCCAGCTACTCCATTTTACATGATCCAATTGCAGAAAGGGTTTAAACACATGAACAGAATGGATTGGGTCCTATGCAATGATACATGGAATATAAATTTTCCAAAAGTGCATTTGGATCATCATACACTCCTCTCATGCTTGTATGGACCTCCTCCACCACATTCTGGTAGACCCTTCAGAGTAGAAGCTGCTTTGCTCTTGCATGATGATTTTAATGACATACTAGTTTGGTCTGCTCTCCTCATGAAATCCTTTTCAGATGCTTCTAAGAATTTAACCACAGCTGTTGAGCAGTAAAACAGAAGTTTTTGGCAACATTTTTTAGAATAAATGGATGTTGTCAGCTAATATTCCTGTTCAAAGGATGTATGAAAATTGATGATGGTAAATGGTACTATGGCCAAGCAAGATTAATATGCATGTTTGTTCCTACTTTCCAGATGGCAGCATAAATGAATGTCTGGTGCTTCCCTCAGCCATGTGAGTTTACTAAGTCTTGTCTACAACAGAAAGAGAGGAGCTGAGGAGACTTGTTAGTGAGGTTGAAAAATTCAAAGTTCTTATGTCCATGAAACCTTTGAAGACCTAGGTGGATTCTTTTCCAAATGAAGTGGAATATTGTCTGCATGACCCTCGAATCCCTAGTCAAGACTGTTTCTGAAAAAAGCATTTTCCTCATGTTGATAAATATACTCTCATTGCCTTAACCCTTAAGGACGTGGTGTATGTTTCATGATCTAAGAATGGCTAAGCTTGGCTAAGCCACCCATGTTAGGTGCAACATAAATCAGGATAGGACAGGCTAAAAATATGGGCTCCTTTGCCCATTCCACTAATGTCACTTATCATGTCCCTTGTGATGGCAACCAGACGCAGGATAGGAGTAGCCAATGCAGTCCAATTCTGTGCAGGCCAGGCCAATCCTGCCAGTGAAACAAACACGCAGTGCCTAGCCAAGAGTCGATAACTTAGATGAGACCCATTAGTGCATGTACCTATAAACATATTACCAAGACTCTTGTGGAAAGACTCCAACCAAATTTGACGGACTTTGGTTCATCCTCTACAGATAATATCAGACTACAATCACTATGGAAAGGAAAAGGGAGGCGATAGGGATTCAAGGTTAATATCAGGCTACATTCACTATGGAAAGGAAAAAGGAGCAATGGAGATTGAAGGTCTTAAAAAAAGGCCTATCATAGGGTGCATTGGGATTTGTAGCAACAGAACAATGAGGCATACTAGAAGCATAGTAGTTGTGGGCATGCCTGACAGAATACTAGTCATGAGGCACACTGGGGAGATTAGGCACGTGCCTCGTACAGATTGAGGGATGTCTACAATCAATAGGTGCCCCTTATGCATGTTTACCACATACTTCATTTTTTATTTCCCCCCTCCCTCAGTCTGAGCCATCTAGTTTGTGCATATGATTATAAAAGGGGTGAAATAAACTAGATGGTATCATATTTTATCTTGCGTCTAGCTTTTCTCAATTCTCAGCGCTAAGGAAGAGCTGAAATCAAAGGCCAAACCTAGATTTCCAAGGCCAACTCTTAAGCTGTGATCAACCTCACATCCAGGGTCTATCAAGCTGTGATCAACCAAAAAATCAGGTTGTCTGAATTCTCTTCTTTTTCTTCTTGATCAACCAAACCAATGATTCTGCTCCTACTGCTCTCAATCAGAGCTGCTGTAACACCACCCCTCTCCACTTTTGCTGTTTTCAGGGATGTTATACTATCCCTTCCCAAAATTCCTGTCATGCTGTTCTCAAATCTTCTTCTTTTCTTCCTTCTCTTCTCCTAGACTGCTCTATTGGTCTAAGGGGGTGTTTGATAAAATTAAATATTGAACACTGAAGTCAAACCTAATTTTGTGAACCGAATAAAACTTGAACCTGTCACTGAACCTAAAATATGATTTATTTTAACTATTGGGTACCTAATATCTGAATATGTGCCGTACTATTTTAACATTCTCCTCACTTAGGAGCATAAATATTTGATAAAATTAATAAGCAATTAAATAAGCTTAAGTTTTTAATTTAACATAAATAATATTTTCTTGACATGTATTTAATTAACAATTATAAATAAAAATAATATAATTTATTGTTATACAAAAATAAAATTCATTATTTTAATTTTAATAACTTGGGTATTGAATTCTTCATCATTTTTACTTTTTATAAGGGATAAAATTGAAAAAGAGACATTTGAATTCAAATCAAACATGTTTCCATGTCTGGTTCTATCAGATGTATTTTAAGAAAATTCAAAACTGCCACCAAATGTTCTGATGTCTAACCAGTTCAGTTATTCAGTGAACCAGTTAAAACATAAGTTCTATCAGGTTATTCAGATCAAACAAACACCCCCTAAGATAGAGCTGCTCTGAACCCTGTTTTTGATCTTCCATTTTTTCTTTTTGGCTGTTCTATTTGGTAACTCGTCTGCTTTTCAGGAAGCATTTCTTTTTCATGCCATTTCTGCTTCTGTTATCTGGAATTTCTGGCATGAATATTCTAGAATTTCTCAGTCAGAGCTGCTCTGCTGCTGCTGCTCTTGCTTTTTTTTTTTTTTTTAAATAGTTTCTTGCTGCTTATTTTTGCTTCTAATTTGAGGAATTCATGGCACCATTGGATATTATTGAAAATTTCTAATATCGTATTCATTTATATTACATTATTGAATATTTTGGTTTTTAAAATTTAAATATTAGTGCTAATGCATTTACAAATTAAGAATCCATCGTATACAGAATTTTACAAACAATTTCAATAAATGTGCGCCTCAACTTGGCAAGGTGCACGCCCTCTCCTTGCGTCTAGGCTCCAGGTAACCTTAGCACCTCAGTGTGCTTTGCACATTTGACTACTATGATGAGAAGCATTGTTCAAGGAGTGCATTTTCCTTTCAGACAAGCTGTGTCAGTGTGTTGGGAATAGAAATCTATTTCTCTTTGGTGGGTTGTATGAGTTGGGCCTTAACCCTTTCAGCAACAACATGAAGATGCATACATTGTTGAGACATAGGCTTCTTGGTGCAGTACCTGTTAGGAAAGCATGGTGCTTTGATTTACATGAAAGCATAGGTGTTTTGAAGGAGAAATAGACTTGCTGTGGGAACAATTAGATGAGCATGGTGCTTGGAATTTAGTTGTGCTGCAGATGCACATTCCAAATCATATTGAACTTCCAATACCTAATATACCCATTTCCTTAGATAATCGCAGGGAGGATAGACTCATATGGAACACAGCTTCCATGTTATTTTAACAGTCAAGTATGCATATCAGTTCAGAATGAAGTCTGCATATCAGCACCTCTCCTCTTCCACTGACAAGATCATGCGAGGTACTCCTGGTCTTACTTGTGGTCATTCAGCTGCCCAAGTATATTTTAACCATTCATTGGGTTAGCTAATCATGATCATCTTACTGCATCTTGCAAGGACAATGGCTCAAGCTGCCCTTCATGAAATTTGCAGCAGGGAGACTAAAATTACTCTGCATACACTTCCTTGATCACTCTTGCAATGCCTGTGTAGTTTGTTTGTTAAGACCTAACTCTAACACCAATCTTTTTGCTCCCCATCAATGTTTGGTTGAAGAACAGCCTTGAGCTCATGTGTGATAACACCCCCCACCGCCACTAGAGTCTCACTTTCCTTTCTGTCCCTTCACTCCTTTGGGCTATATATGGTGCTAGTGCAACAAAAACCCTATTAAACAGAACAGTGTAATTTTTAATGCAGTTTAGAAACACCAGAAAAAGCTTAGAAAAGAATCTTCATTGATCTTTTGGCAAGATATTTAGTAACCAAAAATACTGATAAGACAGTATTCCCCGCCCCCACCCCCAACTGATTGGGGATGCTGGATTCCGTGGGCTGTTTAGAAATCAGCAGAGATACTGGATCAGGGGCCTTTTAGGTTTCATTGGAACTGCATATAATATGAGCAAAGGCCCTGGGTTGTTTGTTCCTTTCTTATACTTGTAGAAGACACCAGTTTCAACTCACTTATTCTTGACATCTACTAAAAATCAGCTTTAAATCTTATCCAAACTGGCTCAGGCTGAGCTTCATCCTTTGTGAGAACTGATTTGTCATATTCAAGATTTTAGCACCAGTTTGTAGAGAACCCAGTTCGGAATCTTCCAACATCTCCCGGAGATGGTAACACCACTGCAGATGCTCTAGCAAATTTGAGTGCAAGGGAGAATGATGTTTTTTTATCATATATTCCCCTCTGCCTCCTCTTCTGAGGACCCATTTCAATGCTTATCACTGTTGTGCTGTGTTTGTGAGGGAGATATTGCCCTACTCCCTTAGAGAATTGGCAAAAGAAAAAACATCCCTACCATCCAACATATTGGACAAAAACCTGCTTAAGGAAAATTTTCCTCTTTTTTTATACTTTATACATACAAGAACATGAAGAAAGCAATCAAGCTCAGCAGAGACTGAGGCTTAAACTACGTTGATGACAACAGCTTCAACAAACTATAAATAGTCATTGTAACGAAGCATAAAATATCAAAAGCCTCACGTATCAATTGGCAATTCCAAGCACAACCAGACGCTTAAAGATTCACATACTTACTGATGGTATCAAGCAACAACTCAAAACTGCAGTCCAGAGCTGACCCTGCATGGGACATGGAGACGCTAATTTAGCCGTTTACTATTCTGATCAGCTAATAGTAACATGCCCAAATTACGAATGGGTTCCAATAAAACAACACACAGCCGAGGTATAATATCAAACGAAATAAAAATTAAAATTGATGACAATAAGAATCGAACAGCTAGTCAATAAAGTAACTATCGTACAAAATTAACAGAAGGTCCAATTTTCTACAAGAACTACAAACACTCAAATCTCCAAAATAATAATAATAAATTCAAGCCATAGACCTAGCAAAACCCTAACTACCCTTCAACAGCCAGCACCCTTCCAGCAATGAAAACAAAAACTTCAAATCAGACTCACAAAATTCGGATGTACAGAGACATGCAATCGATCGGGTGCAGACACCAATATAAACCCGTTAAAAGAAAAACTCCACAGAAATCAGAAGTAGAGAGAGAAAAAGTAGATATAGAAAAAGTACCCCGTGGAGATGGAAAAGGGTGCCGCGTCAGGTGAGAGAAGACAGACTCGAAATCTAGCCGAGTTGAAAAAGGCAAAAGTGAAAAGAGAAGAGATGAAAGGAGTCCATGGAAAGAAGGGAACTTGGGCAGATGAGAGAGAGAGAGAGAGAGAGAGAGTTCCGTAGAAGCAGAGGTAGTGCTTTCGTCTACTCTTCTACTTCCGTCTCCCTCGCCGGGAAGCTAGATAGAGAAAATGGAGAAAGTAAATAGAGTGGCAGAGAACAGAGGAGCATGATTGGACTGGAGGGAAGGAGTGGGGAAATAAAAACAGCAAATTATTGAGATGCTTCCGCCCTCTCTCAGATACACACTCTTCCACCCGCCCCCCCGGATTTCGCTGCATTTGAATCCAGTTTGGCATCCGTTGACACTTTGACACAAATTCCCTCTTCTTCCTAATAAAAAATGCAGATAAATAAAATGGATAATTCCACCATCAAATGCACCCCTCCACTTCATTTTAGTTACGAAATTGCCATGACCGACGGCAGTCAGGTTGGGTGCATTGCAGGGGGACATTTTTTAGGTGCCTCTCTCATCAATTTTCTTTTCTTTTCTTTTCTTTTCTTGGAAAGCTCCAGGATTGAAGATCAACGGAACTCCCTCCAACTCATCTCGTTATTATTGTTATCTATCCGACTTCTCTCTTGTTTTTGCTAATTAAGCTTCTTGTTCAGTCTCAAAGCACTTAAAAAGCATACTTATTTTGTATTTAAAAGCATCAATTTTAAATTTTAAATCTAATTAAATTTAAATATAATACTTATTAATTAAAATATATATTTTTATATAAAAAAATATCAGTATTTGACTTATATTATAATAATCATTTCTTGCAAATTTTTTTTTTTTTAAATCACTTTTTTTAGAATCGATAAAATTTGAAAAATAATATAAAATAACTTTTTGGTTACTCATAAGTAGTATTCTTCTTGATCAATTTGATAAATATAAAAATAATAATAATAATAATAATGACTATTTTATAATTAAAAAAATATATCAAAGGATGATCATATATTATTTTACTATGCATTATAACATATGAAATACTAACCAAATATGATACAATTCTAAAAGTAAGATGAAGATTAAAAGTTTAAAATATTAATTGAATTAATAATAAATATTATTTTAACATAAATTAATATGATACTCAAATGTTATAAATATATATATATATATATATATATTAAAAATAAGATTACAGTTAATCAAAAAATAATATTATATTTTTTTCTCTTAATAAAAATAGTTAAATATTAATTTAAAATAATAATTAACAAAGTTTTTAATTAAATTTTTAATTAAATATATTAGAAATAGTCATATATTATAGGGGTACACAAAAATTACTGAAAAACCGAAAACCGAACCAAACCCATAAACAATTCGGTTTTTCGATTTTCGATTTCAGTTGCAGTTTACAAAAAAAAAAATTTTCTGCTTTTATTTTTATGTGGAGAAGAATACAATGTACTTGTCTATATTACTACTTAGTTTATTTTTTAAAACAATATCTGTTTTTAAAAAAATTGAAAACCATAGTTGATGCCTAGTTTTTTGGTTTCTGGAAGTAACTTTGTGGATCAAATTATTTATTTTTATACGTAAATTAAAATCAAAATTAAAGTAAAATAGTTGTGTGAATTTAAAATATAATAAACAAAAACTATTCATAAATTTTCTAAATTTTTCAAGAGAGAATAAATAATATGTAGAAAATGTTTTAAATATTTTTTTGTTGTCATGTATGATAAAATTGCTCATGTTTTTAAGCTATAATAATTAATTAAATTACTTATAATAATTTTTATTTTTTATAATAATATTTTAATTTTTGTTATTTTATTCATATGTATTAATTGTTATTTGATTTATAGACAAAAATAAACATTTAATTAATTAATTTTTGGTTTTATCATTTTAAACATGCCTCATCTGATGAATTTGCACTTATGCATGATTTTTATAGATGTCTGAATTTGGGGACAACCCAAGTCTTAATACAACTCCTTGTTCGAGCTCATGCCCAAGTCCAAGTCCAAGTCAAAGCATGAATACAGAATCAATAAATAATGTTGCTGCAGGAACAAAATTGGATGAGAAGAGGAAATTTAAATCAAGATTAGAGGTATGGAATCATTTTACTAGATTATGTGTTGATAACACTACAGAGGTTAAAGCTCAGTGTAAATATTATCCTAAAGTGTTTTGTGTTGATTCAAGAAAGAATGGAACACGAGTTTTGTGGAATCACTTGAATTTATGTGCTAAGTATCCCTATAAGAGACCTCATGATCGTTATCAATCCCAAATCAACTTCAAACCAGAGACAAAAATGGAAGAAAAACAGTTTACATGCCAAAAGTATGATGTTGATATTCTTATAAAAGTTTTAGCATATATGGTGATAGTGGATGAACTACCATTCAGATTTATGGAGGGACAAGGTTTTAAATATTTTCGTAACCTCATGGAACCTAGATTTAAGGTTCCATCACAAGTAATAGTGGCAAGGGATTGTCTTATTTTATATAGAGAAGAGAAAAAGAAATTGAACAAAATTTTAAAACATAATTGTCAACAAGTTTGCCTTACAACAGACACTTGGATATCTTTATAGAATGTTAGTTACATGTATCTAACTGTACATTTTGTTGATATTGAATGAAGGTTACACAAAAGAATTTTAAGTTTTGATCCAATTCCTAGTCATCGAGGGGAAGTGTTAGGTTTTGCTATTGAGAAAGCTATGTTGGATTGGGGAATAGATGAAGTTTTTACTATTACTGTAGATAATGCAAGTTCTAATGGTACAACCATCAGTTACTTAAAGTGCAGGGTGAACAATTGGAAGGGTGGTATGCTCAATGGGGAGTTCATGCACATGAGGTGTGTTGCACATATCATTAATTTAATCGTGCAAGACGGATTGAAACTTGTGGGAGATTTTGTACTTCAAATTAGGCAAGTAGTAAAATATATTAGGCAATCACCTGGTAGAACAACTAAATTTAAAGAGTGCAGATGAGGAAAATGTTGATTGTAAAAAACATTTGTGTTTGGATGTGAATACTAGATGGAATTCCACATATATGATGTTAGACATTGCTCAAAAATTTCAAAAAGGTTTTGATAGATATGATGAAAAAGACCGAGATTTTACACTTGATCTTTCAAAAGATGGTGGAAAAGGAAAGCCAATGGAAGATGATTGGGATAATGTGAGGAAGATGGTGCAGTTCTTAGGATGTTTCTATCACTTTACTTTGCATGTTTCTGGTTCTAATTATGTGACTTCTAATACTTTTTTCCATGAAATTTGCATGGTTAATGCTTTTTTGGAAAATTGGTGTCAAAGTGATGATTTTGAATTAAGTGAAATGACATTCAAAATGAAACATAAATATGATGATTATTGGGGGAATCCAGAAAAACTGAATATGATGATGTTTGTTGCCACCATTCTTGATCCTCGATACATGTTAGAGCATGTGGATTGGGGCCTTTCTGAACTGTTTCCTCATCCTACATCTTCAATTTTGAGTAAAAAAGTGAAGGATGTTATTTTTTCAATGTATGATGAGTATAAAAATGGGGGTAGACAATTCCAATGCAGTGGACCTAGTGGTAAAACTGCCGAAATTAGCTCTAGTTCTTCTAATCATATCATTGGTATGGACTATGTGGTGGATGATGACGAACCAACAATAAAGATGATGACGGTTATGCTAGATAAATTTAAGAGGCATAGGTCAGAAAAAGAAGGTAGGGAAGGCAAGAGTGATCTTAAAAGGTATCTTTCTGAGGCACTGAAGAGGGTAGTCAAGAATTTGATATTTTAGGATGGTGGAAGATAAATAATCCAAGGTTTCCTATCCTTTCACAGTTGGCACGTGATGTTTTGGCTATCCCCATAGCTATTGTTACTTCTAAGTCTGCATTTAGTACGGGAGGTCGTGCTCTTTATTCTTTCAGGACATCATTGACTCCTAAGATTGTGGAGGCTCTTATATGTTCTCAAGATTGGTTGTGAAATTCATCATTACCAGTGAACTATGAAGAAAGTCTTGAAGAACTTGATAAACTTGAGAAAAGTAAAACATAATTTCTTAAGACATATTTTTCACATTTTCTAGTTGTTTTATTTTAATTATTGTTTTGTATTTATTTTCTCTAATTCCTTAACTTTTTATTTTTCATTCATTTCAGAATTTGATCAAATTGGCATGGATGATTTATTGGTAAGATTATGTATTATGAACAATTGAACAATGATAGTCAATTTAATTTTATCTTGTTATAACTTTCATATTCTTTCATTTTATTAGGAATGATGTTTACATCGAGATTAGAGAATTGAGGTTATAATTTTGAAGATGGAAGAATGTGTGATCAAATAAGCATGGATGATTTATTGGTAAGATTATGTATTATGAACAATTTAACATGGATCGTTAATTTAATTTCATCTTGTTGTAACTTTCATATTGTTTCATTTTATTAGGAATGATGCTCGTCGATATATTGGAGATTGAAGCTACAATCTTGAAGATGGAACAATGTGGATGGAAGAATGTGGATTACTTCAATTCATTACAATTTTAAACCATTGATGAACAACTAGAATATCTATCTTGTATTTGTAATTTGGGATATATATATATATATATAACTTTCATATTTGTTTATTGCGAATGTTTGCTTGTTTCATTGCTTGTTTTGTGAAATTAGGGATAGAGAGAATTAATTATTAAAAGTGCCTAAAGATTGGGACACTATAGAATTGATATGTAATTCTCATTTTAGAAGTGACCAACAGATTTTATTATTAAAAGTGCCCAATAGATTTTATTTTGTTAAAATTATGGGCCAGAAAATAAAAATGCTCAATAAATTTTTAATAACTTTATGAAAAATAAAGGTTATTTTTGTTAAAAGTGCCCAACAGATTTTATTTTGTTAAAATTATGAGTCCCTATAAAAAATTAAAATGCTCAATAAATTTTCAACAACTTTATGAAAAATAAAGATTTTTTTTTTTGTAAAAAAAATTAGTTTAAAACCTGAAAACCACAACCGAACCGCCACATTTTTGGTTTTCAATTAAAGCATAATTTTGATTCGGTTTCGGTTTCAGTTTAGAAATCCCAAAATCGAAAAATTCAATTCGGTTTTCGGTTCTAACCAAAACCGAACCGCACCGAACCATGTACAGTCCTAATATATTATTTTATTATTTAACATAACATATTAACTATTAATAAAATTTAGTCTGTTGCAATTCCAATTCAAAGTCTGTGGCAATTCAAGTTCAGAGTCTATAATTCAAAATCAAAATCTGTTGTAATTCTAGCAATTCTATTTGTAGCAAATTAGCGAGTATTTCATAGTGGATCTCAAAGTCTGTAGTAAATTTGTGAATATTGTAAGTATGTTCAAAATCCATCAATAAAGGTTGCATATATTTAAATTCAATTGCAATTATTCCGTTCTCTGCAATTTCATAATTTTATGCATGTTTCCACAATATTCATGTTCTTGAAATTTTTTACGAGTCTTATTATTATTATAAAAAAAAAATTACAATATTATATTCTTGCAATTTTTTATAAGTTTTATTATTATTATTTTGCGAGTTTTATATCTTGGGTTAGATATTAGATAGGACAAGCCGAAGGTGATGGGGTTGAACCCTTTGCTTTTGTTCACCATTTTATATGAGGACTTCCTTTCAATGAAGAAAGATAATTTAGATTGAATAAAAAGAACCATCTATAAATTTAAATTAATATTAAATAAATTAAAATTTTTAAGTAGGTTATTAATATTATTTTTAACATAAATTAATTTTATAATCATATGGTATACATATCATTAGTAACATAATTATTATTAATCAAAAACTAATAATATAATTAATAATAAATATTATTTTGACATAAATTAATATGATACTCAAATGTTATAAATATACATCAAGAATAAGATTATTTTTAATTAAAAAAATAATATTATATAATTTTACATAATAAAAATAGTTAAATATTAATTTAATATAACAATTAACATAATTATTAATTAAAATTTTAATTAAAAATATATTAAAAAACAATCATATATTATTTTATCATGTTATACCTATTAACTATTAATAAAATATAATTAAATTTTAGAGTGGATAGAAAGAACATCTATAAATTAAAATTAAAATTAAATAAATTAAAAATTTTAATCTAGTTATTAATATTATTTTTAACATAAATTAATTTATTAGTCATATGGTATAGATACATTAGTAACAAAATTATTGTAAATTAAAAAGTAATAATATTATAGATTTTAATTAATATGATGCATTTTAATTTAAATTAGAAAAGTTAATATAATTAAAAATTACATTTTTAATAATAAAACAATAAATTTTTTATCTAAAATATGTTAAAAAATAATCATATATTATTTTTTATTACATATTAGTTATTTAGAAATATAATTCAATTATGGACTGAAAAATAACTATGTATTAATTTAAATTAATATAAACTAACTTTTTGGTCACTTATAAGTAGTATCGTTCATAACTAGGGTCAATTGTATAAATATTAAAAAAAAAAATCAATGACTATTTTATAATTAAAAAATATATTAAAAGATTATTATATATTATTTTACTATGTATAATAACATATTAACTATCGATGAAACATAATTGTTATTTTGAGGACATTAACAATGTCTTCCTATTGTTTTTTGGATAAACTATTTTCCCACCAGTGATAGACTTGGCCTTCAAATCCCATTACAAGAGCTCGAACAGTATCTGGGATAGTATAAATTTGTCCTACTATAAACATTTGCCTGCACATATTCAGAATTTTGTATTCAAATAACCCATCAATATCCCAATTGTACACAGCATTGCCATAATATGCCTTATAGGGAATTGCTTCTTCTAATTGTAGAACCATAACATTTCATAAATTTGGCAATCAATCTTATAGTCTATGCCAATAGATTGAATGACAACATGTCTATCCCTATACCTCAAATTAATTCATTTTATCCTTGGCCAAGAATTGGAATATCTAAATACCAAATTTTGAATATGTGTAGGCAAATATAGTAAGACAAATTTACATATTAAAACAAAAACATATCATCCTAAAAGTTATTAAAGATCTTGTAATGGGATTTGAAGACCAGCTATGTCAATAGTGGAAAATAATCTATCCAAAAATTATCAGGAAGACATTGTTAATGCTCTCAAAATCGATACTTGTGGCAATCCAATCTTTGATGAATGGAGAGTAGCATGATTAGATGGGATTAGTACTCTTCGTTTTACAATTGTCCGCCATTTTACTAGGGGATTACCTTTTAATAAAGAAAGGCAAGTTGAACTCTTGCAAAATATAAGATGTAAAAAACTATCAAACTTCAAATGGTATAAAAATACATTTTTTACAAGAATTTTTTATGAGAACATGCAAAATATTGGAAAGATAAGTTTATTAATGGTCTGCCAACTTTATTTGCAATGAAGGTTAGGAAAAATATGACAAAATATAAAGACTGCAGTGACTATCAACAAATAGATTTAGGAGATTGGACTTATGGAGAAATAACATATGTAATAAATATGACAAAATGGAATTATGCAATGACTTAAAATTAAAAAAAACAATTGAAAAAATAAAGATTGACAAAAAAAAAGTCCGGCAATTGGTGTGAACAATTTGGGTTCAATAAAATACCAATAAAAATAAAAAGAAAATCTAAAAGGCAACAAATTAAATCCTCAAAACCAAGAATTTACAAAAGATATAAGAACTACATAAGAAAAGAAGAACATTATGAAAAACATTGAATTAGTTTGTTCCATTCACACTATCATGGGCCTAAGCAAACTTCATAAGAATTTCATACCATTGCATTTTAGCATAATACTCATCCCTACATTTACAAATAGATAAATGTACACAAAATGAGGTACCAGGACCACCAAGGCTTGATTTTCATACATTTCGTGATCCTCATGCTCAAATTAGGATTGAAATGGGCTCAAAACACTATTAAAGCCTTAAAAAAAAAAAAATAAGAACCCCTTTGGAAAAGTTTGGAATTTTTTAGGAATTTTTTGCAATTTTTACAAATTTCTATCAAATTATAAAGATTCAAAACACTAGAAAATACAAGAGAAATTAACAAAAAAAGTATTTATGATGAAAAAAATTCAACTAAAAATCCCTAAATGTTTTAAAAGATTTCCCTAAAATTTTAATATATAAATTTTAAAAAAAACTAAGAGAAAATATTTTTAAATTAAAAATAACCAAATTAAAGGAAAAATAAAATAAATAATAAATAAATTGAATGAATTAAGAAACCATGTTGGCCTAACAAGGCTTACGAATCTTATTTTGATGATAACAAATAAAGAAAACTTAACATATTTGATTAAGTGATGTTTCCGAATTCAAGTATACGAGTACAAGATCAAATGCTTACAAGTGTTATTGAAAACTTATACTTCAAGAAATAAGATTTTATGAAGCTAAAGACTATTGAAGCTTAAAGTCAAGCTATACATGAAAAAAAGAAGCTATACATGAAGACTTAATAGTTAGAAGTGTTATAGTTGTTTAAAAGTCTCATGTAAGTACTTTGCATATTTTTCAATATAAGTGATTGAAGCACTTAGGATTTAATATCGACTTAGAGACCTGATTTTGAAAACCCCTAAAAATATATTTTCAAAATCTCAATTCAATATTTAAGTTTAAAAGCTAACAAGTTTTTGGAAACACATTTCTTAAATTCATAAAAATTGCAAGCTCAGGCGACTGGTTATGTATGCTCAACCGACTAATCTTTTATATGCTTTTTAAGAAAACAAACAGAATAGCATCAGGCGACTGACCCCACCAGACTCAGGTGACTGACCCTATTCTGAGTTTGAAAATTCACCGTGATTTAAAGGCACAGGCGATCGGCCTTTCAGGATTATGCGATTGACCTTTGAGAATTCAAATTTAAACAGCGAGGGAATGTTTTCAACATTAATTGCTTGGATCCCAAACAATGAGAAAACTTGGGAAACACACCAAGTAACTTGGGGAATACGAAAATTACTTTTTAAACTTTATAAATACAATTTAATTTCAAGAATTACATACCCAACAATCAATAGCAATCAGCATCCAAGCTTACACTCATACTCTCAAAGCTCTCTTACTAAATGCACTTTGCTGAAAGTTCATTGCTGTGTTCTTGTTGATCAATTCTCATCGTACTCTGAGTTTTCTACTGAGATTTCAATCTAAGAATAAATCCATGGTGATATATATTTGAGCTTCAAAATATTTATATTGATTATATTGCTGAAGTATATTGTTTTTATTGAGTACAAATATGCTCTAACTGAGAGTGTTCTTGTACGAACCAAAGATTGTTCTTGTTTTTCTTTTGTTTTGGACGATTCAAGTTGTTGAATCGTTGCCTAGCAAGAGAGGATTCTTGTTAGAGAGGGAACTCCACCTGAGAAGGAGAGAGGTTGAAACTTGACCTAATAAAAAGTTGGAATCCTCACAGCGGTTGCTTGGGGCAAGGACGTAGGCCTTGGGCCGAACCTTGTAAAAATCCAGTGTCTCTCTCTTCCCTACTCTCTTTAATTTTCTACATATATAAATTGCGTGGATGCTTACTGAATTGCTAGAAATTAATTTGTTATTGGGAATTGCGGAAACCTTAATTAAAGGGAGTAGGTTGATTGATAAATATAAAAACTCATTAACTTATTGATTAGTTACATACTTAAATGCAAGTAACTTATTTGATATTAAAGTCTGAATTTTGGAAGCTTGCTGAAATTTCTATTTTATTTCATATTGTGAAATCAAGCTTACCTTGTTGATTGGATTGACATATTCAAAAGGTAAATTGAGTTCTGATTTTGAATTAAATTGTTGAAAGGAATATTGATAAAGTTGCAAAGCATTGTAAAATAAAATCTTTGAAATTTTATTCAAGTGCATATTTTCCATTCATAAAGATTTAATCTTCAAAGCTTCAAAAGAAAACTCTAGTAGTAAAGAAGAGATGGATGAAGATGAACTAGCCTTCATATCTAAGAAACTTGCAAAAATCCTTAGAAGGAAAAAAAAATGCAAAAGAAGAAGCCAAAACTCCGAATTAGATGAAGAAGAAATTAGCAAGAAGAAATCAAGAAATAAAATTCCTACATGTTATAATTGCAACAAAGCTTGACATATAAAACTGGAATGTCCGTTACTTAAGAAGGATTCCAAAAAGAAAAAGGCAATGAAAGCCACTATATGGCATGGGATGACGATGAAGGCAATGAAAGTTTAATTTGTTTTTGAGATTGCGGAAACTGAAAGGGAGTACGTTGATTGATCTATTCTTTGCGAAAACTGTAAACGAGTACGTTAATTGGTGAAACACTCAAAGACTCTTTAAACTGAAAGTTTATTTAACGTCTAAGCTTTTGGAAATAGTATTGGATTGCACCTCATTTTAAGAAAGTAAATTCATTAACTACAGGGCTGTAAACAAACACAAGCTGAATCTTCTATCTTAGTTTGGATATTGTAGTTGATTGGAAAATTGATTGGTAACTTGTTTGTTTAAATACTTGTGTTGTGGTTGTGGATTGAAAGTATTTATTGTGTATTTGAATAAATCAACAAGAAGTAAAGAATTCATTAAAAGAAGAAAAGGAAGTTAAGGATTATTGAAAAGAATTAAAAGAAAATTTTTAAATCCAATTCACCCCCCCTTTTGAGATTGCACCTTAGTTTTCAAAACTCAATCAGGCCATTTTTATACAGATTGTTTTGGGAATTAATCTATGTTCAAATGGCATGTTGCCAAAATTTCTCAAAAACACCTTCCCAATAATATCTTGTATTTAAATGCTTCATACTATATGCATTGCCTATCTATTTTAAACTTATTATAACCCTTTTTGCTGTTGCCAAAAGGGGAAGAAGTTAGGAAAAATTGAGTATCTTAGGAAAATGTGTTTGAATTTTTTGAGCATTTAAAATTTTTACATTTCCTTTATGCATAGGTTCAGGGGGAGCCTTTCTTGGCTGTACCCATTTTTACATAAGGTATTTGTCATCACCAAAAAGGGGGAGATTGTTGACCTTATAGATCAGATCCCGTTTTGATTATGACAAATACCTTGGTACCTAATGTTTGATGAGTTTTTGTGCAAGATCAATTGGAGGTTTCTTTATGATGCACATGGACTTGAAGAAAATAAAGACCCTGAAGACTATTTTCATGTTGTAATTCATTTTAATTCAATGAGGGGTTGCAATAGTAAATAGGAGAAAAGGTCTATAATAATTATCTACATATCACACATATAGGTTAAATTGTAAGCTCAACAAGACCTATAATGACCCTAGGATCCACATGCATGCATAAACATATATGCTTATATGAATAGGGTGAATGTATAAGGGAATTGGAACCGAAATGCATTAAAAATGCATGTTCGGTCGACCGAACCGACATGTATAAAAACATTCGGTCGACCGAACCGGTTAGAGGTCAACAGTTTGACCATAGCTCGGTTGATCATACCTTGCCAAGTTCACACAACTTGGTCGACCGAACTCCCACTAGGTCAATGTTTGACTCCTCGATCGACCGACCAGATTTATATGGGCAACGCTTTGGTGGATTGAACCCCCACGTGGGAGAATCTAACTACCTGGTCGACCGAACTACCTAGTTCAAAAATCACCTAGTCGACTGAACCGCGGGAAATTCGAAAAATCGCCCTTGAGACCCTTAGTTCGATCGACTGAACTCTTAGTTCATTTTTTGTATGGTCCAGCGAACTTTGTCACTTGGTCAACCGAACCTCAAGTCCGGTCGACAGGTGCTCTCGAGTTGGACAAGTTTTTTACCGCAGTTAAATTTTTTAAATGGGGTTAATGTTGCTTAAACATTTTAAAATAATCCTAATAATACCCTACGTGTCCTAAACGGTTATATTTTTGTCTTTGTCTATAAATTTGAGTTCATTTGTAAGGATTAAGGGAGATTAGCAAAAATCATTAGCTAATATCCTCTCTATTTCAAAATCCTATTTTGCTCAAATACTCTCAAATATTCATTCCCTTGATACATCGTAGTAGTGTGAGAGATTATTATTTGTGCTTGTGATTACCAAATATTGCTACTACTCCTATAGTTTGGATTGATTATTTGATATTGATTTTGGGGAGTTTGACTAAGTTTTATCTCACAGTTTTGAACGTTATAAATCTTGTGTTGGGATAAACTAGCAAGCTTAAGGATCTTTGCATTGTCATTGCAAGATTCCTATAGCTTTGTTTTTATTGTACAAAAATATTTCCTACAAGCTATAATATTTTTTAAACTACTATTGTAGTCATTTCATTAAAGGAAATCTTTTGAGGTAGTTTGATTATTTGATTTGCATCTTTAAAACTCTGATTTATTGTTGAAATTTGATATAACTTGTTTCAAAGATATAGCTTGATTAGAACACTCTTGAGCATACTCGTTGTCATATCTTGTTGAGTGTTGCTTGGACAAAGATACACATCACTGAGCTTACATTTACCTATACTATTGATGTGCATTGATTGATTGATTATACCGTGCTTAGTGGTACATAATCTGTTTAGTGTAAGAAGCATATTTCCGTGTATGCAAAAATTGTATTACACATTTGTTGTATTCCAGGCACGAACCTGAAAAGGGAGACTAGCCTAGGTAAATAGTCTCGGATTGGCTTAGACCTGATTAGGAAAGCTAGGTCCACCATCCTGGTACGGTGAAGGATGAGGTCAACCCCGTGAATTAACCTGATTGTAATCGGTGCCGCTCCACCCGTTAAGTGAGCATTAGTGGAATCCTTGGGCTTGCAAGCTAAAGGCGGGGACGTAGGCACAGTTGGCTAAACCCTGATAACATATCATGTGTCTGTTTATATTTCAATAATTTATATTCCTACACGCATATGTTATTGTGTGAATGATGCACATGATTTAAATTTCCGCTTATTATACTTATCTGTGCATTTGAGATTACATAGATAGACTCTAGGTTGTGTAATACCGCAAATGTCTGGTCAAACCTAGGGAGAAATTTTAAAAACCCAAATCACCCCCTCTTGGGACCAATTCTATCACCTTGCCACGTGGGCCGGTTGTAGTAACTGGGATAATTATGGGAATTAAATAATAAAGAAAAGAGAGGGAGAAACAATTTTAAAGGCGGACGCAGCCGCATTCGTTGATGGACAGTCTTCTTGGGCTCGTCGACGTGGATGCGTGTCTTGTCGATGAGAATTTACTAAGGGGCTATTTTTGGGGCCTAAAACTCGTCGACGAGGGTTAGGTACTCATCAACGAACTTTCTTTTTGAACTCGTCAACGAGGCCACGTGGCAAAAGGTCTATAAATAGCAGAAAATTGAGATTCAGCGAGAGAAAATTTATTTTATCATTTCTCTCTCTCTCTCTCCTCCCGAAGTCACCATGTTGATCCTTGGGAGATTCTCTACAAGTCTACTGGAGTAAATTGTTGGTTTGGCCAACTTGGGTACCATCCCAAAATTTGGGTAAGTTGAATATTTGGACATTTCCAGTTGTATCAGGCTTATTTGAATTTAGATTTTAAGTTATATTGGAATATATTAGAGTTTTTTGGAATACAATTAGGATGTTATGATTTCAGGACTAGGGTGTTTTTGGGACCTTGCAGGCATGGACTGAGGACCTAGTGAATATTTTCAGGAGTCCATGTAAATTATAATTTAGAAAATTTACGAGTATGTAGGTTCAGGGAAATATAGTTGATTTATTGGAAATATGCATATGTGTATTATTTCAGGATTTTGGGGATAGTACGCCATGAGCGTGAGGATTAAGTTGGAGGTGAGCCTCCAAGCCAGTTAGGTAAGGGAAATATAATATTTGTTTATTAATATATGGGGTATAAATTATAGAGTTTTACAGACTTCAGAAAATGAGTTTTATTAATTGTGTGGCCTGAGTAGATATTTGATCAGTACAGAATTTGTATAGTTTTTTAGAATATCATGATTTACAGTATATAGATATAGACAGATATATTTACCAAACAGATATTGACCAGACAGATATTTTACAGATATTATACAGACCAGTATTTTACAGTATTTACAGAATGCCATACTTTCCAAAACCATAACACTCAGACATTATAGATTATTCAGTCATATATAACAATTAGATATTACATTAAGATATTATGGTATTTTCAAATCAGATTTATAGTGTTATGGTTATTTTGGAATCATGATGAAAACAGTACGATATTTATAGAAATATCATATACAATATTAGACCCTGCTAAATCAAGTTATGTTCAGTTAGCAGAGCACGGTACTGTTGCTATGTCCAGATCAGAGTGTAACCACATATCTCAGATAGTATGTGGATTCCGTCAACCATGTCTAGGAAGAGATTGCAGTCTCCCCAGTATTCTGGGTTGAGGAGGCTGGTTTGATGAGGTAGTTACCAGTTCTGAGCCTAGGAGAGGTTGCGGTTTGGCCGGACTGAGGATTGATAGATACAATTGACTTACCTGGTAGGTCAACCAGGATTAAGTCCCTCCTACAGGCCGCACAATCCTGTCATGAGGGGTTAAATAATGATGTACAGTTTTTCAGGGTAAACATCTCAGTTATGTATATGTATACAGATTTATAGAATATCAGCAAATATAGTATGATAGTAGAAGTATGAAAATTAGACAACTCATATATTACAGTTATACTTTAAACTATGATAAATGCAAGTTATACTGTATTTTGATTTACCAGCTTTTATAATTTAAGATATTGTTAATATAATATTTATGAAACTTAATCGCCACATACTAGTTATAGCATATTTCCTCTTACTAAGTGTTGTGTCATCCCAGTGGTTTAACATTTTTCAGGTGATCCAGCTAGACGAGCAGATTAGGCTCGTAGGTAGAGAGATCTTTTGTACTGCCCTATTTTAAAGGATAAGTGTATTCAGGGGAATGTATTTTTGGAGCTGATGAAAATGGGGTGACGTGTAAACATGTATGTATGGTTTGAAAACACTAAATTCTAGTATTGTATATATGGATGCATGACTTTATGTTTCCCACTGCATAGGTGTGTCGATTTATATACAGGGATACCTCAGTGCCATCTGGGCCCTGAGATGTTATAGTAGGTATAATAGGGGTATTGGAGTAAATTATTAAAAAAAAAATGGCGTAATTTTTAGGTCGTTACACCTGTTCTTTGAATCCTCGGCCGACTGTTCCGTTTACTACTGAAAAGGTTAGTCAACCGAAAGTCCTTGGCCAACCAGTCTAAATGACCTAAAGAAAGCCTCGGTCGACCGAATCTCTGTAACTTAGGATTTCCTTCTCAGCATAGCCTACCGACATTGTACTTAGCCGAATGAGCCCTGTATCATTTTGAAAAACTTAGAGAAGCCAGCCGACCAACATTATGCTTGGCCAACCGACCCTCTCGGGTTGGCATTGATTTTTGTATGGTCATCCAACTGGCACTTTCACCAGCCGACAAACCCTTTCGAGTTGCCTAAATTTTTAAGTGCTAAACAGGGTTAATTTTTCAATTAAACATTTTCTAAAATTCCCACCGTATCTCCAACGGTTATAATTTTTTGGGTGTGTATATATTCTCCATTCCAAAACTGGTTTAGCACTTTTGATTAGCAAGAATTCTCTCTCAAACTATTTGTGCTATTCTTCCTATTTTACTCACATACAAGCTTAGTTCTCTCACTCTCTTTCACACATTTTTTTGTATACTCATTTAGAAAGAGAGCATAATACTCACCTTCTTCTTTTGCACTTTGATTGCAACTTGAAATTAGGGTTGAGTGTTCATTATTGTGAGCATTTCATATTTTATTTGAAAGCTTAAATTCTCTCTCATTCTTGCTTTTTTGGATATTGATTTTTAGAGAGTAAGCTTGAGTTCTTCCCATTGTATTTTATTCATAAATGTTTCTTAGGAAAAACTCTCCATTTGCTTGTGAATATTTGCATCCTCATTGCAAGATTCAAAGGCTTGCATTGTGCTTTTAATAAATATGTTTTTGCAAGCTTAAATCAAAACATCTTGTGAGATATTTACTCAGGGTCTTAAAGATCGTTTGATTATATACTTAGTGAATATATTATCTTGAATCAAAGATCTTACTCTCACATATTTATATATACACATATTTTTTTGAGAGTTCACATATAGTTTACAAAATCTCTATTGAGCTTAAACTCCCATCATTTGTGAGTGTATTGTGCTTATTGTTGTACATCATCCGCTTATTGTAGAAGCATTCTCTTTGTATGCAAATCTTTATTATTTTTGTACTCCTGGCATGTGGTCGGAAGAGGATTGCACTGGCCTGTAACGTGCACCGGATTGGTTCAGATCCAGTTAGGAGAACTAGGAGTACCATCCTGTAAGGTGTAGTTGTTGGTTTAGCTCAGCCAGTAATTTAGCTAGGATTTTTCCTTACCCCCTAAGGAGAGGTTGTAATGGTGTTGCTCCACCCATTAAGTGAGAATTTAGTGAATCCTCTTGCTGGCAAACTTGAGGCGGGGACGTAGGCACTGTTTAACCTCGATAACATATCCTGTGTCACTCTATCCCTACACTTTTTACTTTACAATATTTGCTTGCTTAACTTTCTTGTTGATATTATTGTTTGTGAATTTAAATATTAATTTATGTTTGATTGGGAAATTCTAGAACTATTTTTACTTGTGCAGATTTTTTAACTGTTCATATATCTGTTGCATTCATACTTGTCTAGACAGACCTTAGGTAGTGGTATACTGTTGTTGGTTTAATTGACCTAGAGATTTTTAAATATCCAATTCACCCTCTCTTGGGATTACACCAAAAATTACATTTGGCATCAGAGACTCGTTGCAAAGACTTAAACGTTTTTGTAGAAAGATCGCAATGACTCATACTAGTCTAACCCCTTTTGGAGAGGGACAATCGTCCACACGTCCTCCAATCTCCGTTGGTGTTAACTACACCTTCTAGAAACAAAGAATGCCCATTTTTCTTCAAAATATTGATTAGAATGTGTGGAGGGTTGTCTCCAAGGGAGATTTTGTTCCAATGAAAACTATATTGTGTAATAGTGAACCTAAAACGGAAGATGAATACAATGACGATGATAAAAAGGGAGATAATGTAAATGCCACAGCAATGAATGCCCTATACTGTGCTCTAGATGTTAATGAATTTAATAGGGTTATGACATGTACATCAGGTAAATAAATATGGGATAAACTAGAGGTTACGTATTAAGGCACTAGAGATGTTAAAGACAGTCGTTTCGACACGTTAACTAGTGAATATAAAGCATTTAAGATGAACTCTAGTAAATCCATACAAAGCATGTACACTCGGTTCACACATATCACTAACTCTTTGCATGAACTTAGTAAGACCTACCCAACTTATGAAATGATTAGGAAAATACTTAGAGGTCTATCGCCAATCTATGAGGCAAAAGCCACTGCCATAGCTGAGGGAAGAAACCTAAAGGCATTGACGTTAGATGAACTAATTGGATCACTCATCACATATGAGATGACAGTAAATGAGAGGTTAAGCGAACACAACAAAGCAAAGAAGGTAACTGCTCTAAAAGTATCTACCAGTAACTCCAGTGACAATAGTGATGAGGAGTTGGACGAGGACATGGTGCTGCTAACCAAGAAGTTCAGCAGGTTCTTCGAGAAGAACATGAGACCATCCAAAAAGTTCTTGAGCTCAAAATCTGAAAAAGGAGAGTCGAGTAGAAGAAAGCAAAAATTAAATCCTCTCACTTGTTACAACTATAATGAAGCCGGACATATTTGACCAGATTGCCCGCTACTGAAAAAGCACTCGAAAAAGAAGAAAAGGGCAATGAAAGTTGACACGTCTTGGGATAGACATTGTACTAGTGGCTCAGATATTGAGACCAACGACACTGAGGTCACTAATCTGTGCTTGATGGTACGGAGTAACCATGAAGTATATTCTTCTTGCTCTTTATCATCTTATTATTCTAGTGATAATTTTGATATTGATAGCATGCCTACTTATAAAGAATTGTAGCTTGAATATATTCGTGTTTATTTTTTGCTTGATAAAATGTCTAAGGAAAATAATGATTTGAAAAACAAATGCAAAAAATTGTCAAAACTTCTTGAAATGGGAAAAAAGTTTCATTCCACTCTATAGGAAGAAAAGGATTTGAAAATTGTTAATCTTGAAATAAAATTGGAGGATTACTCCAAAATCATTTATAAATTTATGGAAGGTCAAAATAATTTTGAAAAACTCTTTGGGGCCCAAAGAAATTCACTTGATAAAGAAGGTCTCGATTTTAACGGAATAGAAAACAAGAGGCGGAAAAATATTTATTTGGGATATTTTGTTCATGAGTCAAAATTGCATGTCCCATCTAAAGACTCATATAGGCATTCATCATATTTAAAACGTAAAAGAAAAGACCATATTCAATTTGATTGTCCATTTAAAAATCGAGATGTAAAGATTAAGAAAGTTTGGAGAGTCAAAGATGAATCAAGCACTAACCCCTATGGACCCAAGAGAATTTGGGTACCAAAATTAGTTACTTGAAAACTCGTTGCAGGTGTGCTTGAGATCGTCTTCCATAAAGGGAAAATGGTACATGGATAGCAGATGCTCATGACACATGATGGTTGATAAGGCCAAGTTCTCTTCCATTACACCCAAAGATGGAGGATTTTTGACCTTCGGGGACAATGCAAAAGGGAAGATCATCGGAGTAGGTAAGATAGGTAAGGAACCTTCTCTTGTTACAGATAATGTCTTACTTGTAGATGGTTTGAAGAATAATCTATTGAGCATAAGTCAATTATGTGATAGGGGATATAGAGTGTCCTTTGAGCATGATAAATGTCTAGTAGAAAACATATCCGAAAATAAAGTGTCATTTACTGTTGAACGATATGAAAATGTGCATACTACTAGCTTTGATCATTTAGCTTTTTAGCATGTGAAATATTTTTCTGCTATAAATGAGGCTAGTTGGCTTTGGCATAGGAGATTAGGGCATGCTAGCATGGATTTATTATCAAAACTAGTAAAAAATGAGTTAGTCAAAGGCTTACCAAAGACACTGTTAGTGAAAGATAAAATTTGTGATGCATGTCAATTGGATAAGCAAACTAAATCTTGATTAAAGAAAATCATTTCTTCTACTAGGCCACTTCAAATGTTGCATCTAGATTTATTTGGTCCTAATTAGATTAAGAGTTTAGGAGGAAAATCATATGCCTTTGTAATTGTTGATGACTATTCTAGATTCGCATGGGTATTATTCCTAGCGCATAAAGATGAAGCTTGTGAAAATCTTGCTAGATTATGTAGAAAAATACAGAATGTTAAAGGGTATAAAATCTCATATATCAGGAGTGATAGAGGAAGAGAATTTAAGAATAGAGATATGGAAGAATTTTGTGATCTTCATGGTATATCTCATAATTTCTCTGCACCTAGGACTCCACAACAGAACGGTGTAGTTGAGAGAAAGAATAGGTCTCTACAAGAAATAGGTAGAACAATGCTCAATTAACATAAATTGCCTAAATATTTCTAGGCTGAAGCTGTTAGCACTGCATGCTAAGTTATGAACAGAGTTTTAATTAGGCCCACTCTTAAAAAAACCCCATACAAATTATGGAATGACCATAAACCTAATATTTCCTACTTTCATGTTTTTGGCTGTAAATGTTTTGTTCTAAGGGATAATGAGAACCTAAAAAAATTTGATTCAAAATTTGATGAGAGAATATTTCTAGGTTATGCACTAGATAGTAAAGCCTATAGGGTGTATAATAAGAGAACATTGTTTGTGATAGAATCCATCCATGTAGTGTTTGATGAGTCCAATCCCTTCTCTAAAAAGTCTGATGAGGATGATATTGAAATAAGAAAGGGACTAGAAAAATTATCAATTGAAAATAACAAAGATGAGAGCATAGAAATTAAAGAACCATCCGCTGAGAATAATCAGGTAGAGAGTGAGGTACATGACCTACCTAGAGAGTGGAAGTTTGCGAAGAACCACCCCAAAGATCAAATCATAGGTGAACCTTCATGAGGTGTAGCTACCCGATCATCCCTTCAAAACTTGTGGTCACTTTGTATTCTTGTCTTAGGAGGAGCCTAAGAATGTCATTGAGGCCATTTAGGATGCATCATGGGTATTGTCTATGCAAGAAGAGGTTAATCAATTTGAGAGGAACAAAGTTTGGACCTTGGTTCCCACACCTGATGATCACACTGTTATTGGAACCAAATGGGTCTACATGAAGAAAAAGGGTGAAAATGGAATAGTGGTTAGAAACAAAGCTAGACTAGTAGCCCAAGGGTATAACCAGGAGGAAGGTATAGAATTTGAGGTAACATATGCTCCTATGTCTAGGATGGAAGCCATTCGCATGTTATTAGCATATGCTGCTTTAGGAACTTTAAATTATATCAAATGGATGTCAAAATCTCTTTTTTAAATGGCTACATCAATGAGGAGGTGTATATGGAACAACCTCCAGGATTCGAGAACCATAAATTCCCTAATCATGTTTATCGATTGGCTAAGGCCTTGAATGGATTAAAGCAAGCTTTTAGAGTTTGGTATGAAAGATTTAGTGGTTTTCTATTAGAAAATGGGTTTGCTAGAGGGAAGATAGATACAACACTATTTATAAAGGTTAAAAATGATAACATACTCCTAGTATAGGTTTATGTGGATGACATCATTTTTGGAGTTACAAATAATGAGTTGTGTAATGAGTTTGCCAAATGTATGCAAAATAAATTTGAAATGAGCATGATGGGTGAACTTAATTTCTTCCTTGGACTTCAGATAAAACAGGCTAAACATGGAACATTCATATGCCAATCAAAATATGTTAGAGACTTGCTCAAGAAATTTAATATAGAGGATGGTAAAATCTTAGGAACACTTATGAGCTCCTCCACAAAGTTAGACAAAGATGAGCAAGGTATACCGGTAGATGTCAAACTCTACCGTGGCATGATTGGTAGTCTGTTGTACCGAACTGCTAGTAGGCTTGATATTATGTTTAGTGTTTGTATGTGTGCTAGATTTCAGGCTGCACCTAAAGAGTCTCACTTGTTAGTAGTTAATAGGATACTTAGATACCTTATTGGTACCATTAAACTAGGATTATGGTATCCTAAGCATACCTCTTTTGAGATTGTTAGTTATTCAGATGTTGACTTTGCCAGTAGTAAAGTAGATTGAAAGAGCACTAGTAGCACTTGTCATTATTTAGGACAATCCCTGGTTTCTTGGTTCTCCAAGAAACAAAACTTAATTATACGGTCCACAGTCAAGGCTGAATACATAGCGATTGGGAGTTGTTGTGCTCAAAAGCTTTATATGAAGCAACAACTCATGGACTATGGATTGCATTATGACACGATTCCCTTAAAATGTGATAACACTAGTGCAATTAATATCTCAAAGAACCCCATATCACATTCACGAATCAAACACATAGAAATTAGACATCATTTTATTCGTGACCATGTGCAAAAAAGGGATGTGACACTTTAATTCGTGTGCACTAATGAAAAATGGGCTGATATCTTTACAAAATCATTTCAGGAGGATAGATATATATAAATCAGATGCGATTTAGGCCTGTTACACAATAGAGAAGTTTCCTAGAGATATTATGGAGTGCATAAATGAGGGGGAACAACTTAATTTAGAAATCTCATTTGGATTACAACTCTAAAAATTTAGCATCCCTCACAGTCTTATCTTAACTTGCATATATGTTTTATGATTTGTGAAGAATGTACTTACTATCCATTATGTATTATATGTTTGATTGACATGTTGATTGACATGTTGTTTTATGCATCAAAATGATATTAATTTCTCCACTAAAAGTTAATCTACATGCACATATCTTATTACCTCAGCCCTTTTGTTGATGACAAAGGGGGGAGAATTATTATAGCAAAATTGGTATCTGAACTTCAATAAGCCAAAGTTAAATGCATATTTTGTAACTGTATTTTGACATGAATATGCTTGAGCCTTTTTTAAGAATTTTAATTTATGCATATTCCTAGGGGGAGCCTTTTAAGGCTGTACCCACTTTTGCTCTTGTATTTGTCATCATAAAAAAGAGGGAGATTGTTGATTTTATGAGTTGTATTCCGTTTTGATTATGAAAAATCCAAGGTATCTCACTTGTGCATCTAGTATATGGCATGGCAACATGAAAAGCAAAGGATGAAGACACTTCATTTCTATTGTAATTGCATTTAATTTTGGGTATGTAATAATGCATTCATGCATGATGGGAATGACAACTCAACTATGACCATAGACTGACCTTAGGGAGCAAATGCTTTCATGAAAATCCTTTACCTAAGTTGATAAACACTTACAAAGTTTTTCAATTGAACTTAAGGCCAAAAAGAGGACCAATATTAAGTTTTTAACCCAGCCTGACCGATCGACCTTCCCATAAACAAAATGGCCTGGTCGACTGACCTTGCCATGTGGGCCACTTCTTTGAATCCTCGGCTGACCGATCCGTTTACTACTGAAAAGGTCATCCGGCTGAGAGTCCTCGGCCAAACGGTCTAAATGACCTAAAGAAAGCCCCAGCTGACTGAACCTCTGTAACTTAGGATTTCCTTCACAGCATAGCCAACCAGCACTGTACTTAGCCGATCGAGCCTTGTATTATTTTGCAAAACTTAGAGAGGCCAGCTGACCAACATTATGCTCAGCCAACCTACCCTCTCGCGTTGGCATTGATTTTTGTATGGTCAACCAACCGGCGCTTTCACCAACCAACAGACCCTGTCGGGTTGCCTGAGTTTTTTAGCGCTAAACAGGGTTAAATTTTCAATTAAACATTTTCTAAAATTCCCACCATGTCTCTAACAGTTATAATTTTTTGGGAGTCTATATATACTCCATTCCAAAGCTAGTTTAGCACCTTTGATTAGCAAGAATTCTCTCGCAAACTATTTGTGCTATTCTTCCTATTTTACTCACATACACGCTTATTTTTCTCACTCTCTTTCACACATTTATTTGTATACTCATTCAGAAAGAGAGCATAATACACAATACACACCTTCTTCTTTTGCACTTTGATTGCGACTTGAAGTTAGGGTTGAGTGTTCATTATTGTAAGCATTACATATTTTATTTGAAAGCTTAAACTCTCTCTTATTCTTGCATTGTTGAATATTGAATTTTAGAGAGTAAGCTTGAGTTCTTCCCATTGTATTTTATTCATAAATATTTCTTTGGAAAAACTCTCCATTTGCTTGTGAATCTTTGCATCCTTATTGCATGATTCAAAGGCTTGCATTGTACTTTTGATAAATATGTTTTTGCAAGCTTAAATCCTTTTATCTCCTTTGCTTTATATTTAAAAAACATCTTGTGGGATGCTTACTTAGGGTCTTAAAAATCTTTTGATTATACACTTAGTGAATATATTATCTTGAATCAAATATCTTACTCTCACATCTTTATATAAACACATATTTTTTGAGAGTTCACATATAGTTTACAAAATCTCTATTGAGCTTAAACTCCCATCATTTGTGAGTGTATTGTGCTTATTGTTGTACATCATCTACTTATTGTAGAAGCATTCTTTTTGTAAGCAAATCTTTATTATTGTTGTATTCCCTGCATGTGGTCGGAAGAGGATTGCATTGGCCTGTAATGTGCACCGGATTGGTTCAGACCTGGTTAGGAGAATTAGGAGCACCGTGTCGTAAAGTGTAGTTGTTGGTTCAGCTCAGCCCAATAATTGAGCCGGGATTTTTCCTTACCCCTTAAGGAGAGGTTATAACGGTGTTGCTCCACCCGTTAAGTGAGCATTTAGTGAATCCTTTTGCTTGTGAGCTCGAGGCGGGGTCGTAGGCATTGTTGGCCAAACCTCGATAACATATCTTGTGTCACTCTATCCCTACACTTTTTACTTTACAGTATTTGATTGCTTATCTTTCTTGTTGATATTATTGTTTGTGAATTTAAATATTAAATTGTACTTGATTGGGAAATGTTGGAACTATTTTTACTTGTGTAGATTATTCAACTATTCATATATCTGTTGTATTTATAGTTGTCTAGATAGGCCTTAGGTTGTGGTATACTATTGCTGGTTTAATTGACATAGAAATTTTTAAATATCCAATTCACCCCCTCTTGGGATTATACCAGAAATTACACAAATAGTAAAGGACAGAAAGGGGTAATTAGGACTTTCTAATCTCTTTTTTGATCATTCAGTCAAAATGGCCATCGACACATGTAAATAGAGTCGCAAGTAACCTATTTTATCTTAGGTAAGGTTAGAACAACTAATTTAGTTACATTCAATTTTATGATCCACTAGCTACTCCTAGGGTCCAAAGAATCAATAGTTTGAGGTTTGTGTACCAAAGCCTAAACTCAAGAGTACATTTATATGGAGAGAAGATACTAGCACCCTAACACATCCGTTCTTTCAATTTAATTAAATTACCTTCTTTTAGATATTGTTCCACCTTATAACCATTGGGTGTCCTGTCATAGTTGTAAGACTTCCCTTACCTCAAGAATCCCACAAAGAACGTTATCATGCCACTTTGGGGTTTTGTCATCAGATTGATTAATTATAGTGTTTTCAATTTCCATTCATTTCGATCCATTCACAACATAGATAAGGGTTTGAAGATTGTCACACACAAGACCTAATTAGGCACACATACACCAAAGACATTATGTCTCCAAAGCCATATTAAAAAATTCAATCAAACATGCAATCTTATAATTAAATTGGATTGGAATATTTTCTTATGCAAATCAAATGCATTTGAACTTAATTTCAACACCCTGTGTTCAAGAATAGAGGGTTGCATATGCAACAAATACCGAATTATCATTAAAACTCATATTTCCATGCATTTTCACTACTTAAACCTAAATTTAAGCCCAAACATGGTCCAAAACATCTAAAAGACTTCAAAGCCTCACTAGAAATTGCTTAGTATTTTTTTGGTGTTTTTCAGTAATTTTTTTTGTAATTTTTAAAGATTTTTAATAATTTATGAGGACAAAAAATAGGAGAAATATAAAAGAAAATGCAACAAAATAATATAACAAAGGACAAAGAAAACCTAGATCTAAGAGTAGATCCCCTAAAAAAACCTAATGCTATAAAATAACAAAAAAATTAAAAAAAAATTTTTAAATTAAATAAAAATATACAAAATAAATAATAGGTAAATGAGATAAATAAAGAAAATGGTCCTAAAAAAATATTTTTTTTACCTCCCCATTTTTGGATTTTTTTTGCAATGAAAAAAAAAATATGTATTTTTTAAAATTTTAAACTTTCAAAACAAATTTAATTAAAATAAACTAATTAAACAAATAAATATATAAAAGGGGGGGAGCGGTTGAGCGGTCTACATGGATTGGTCAATTGGTTTGAGGCCGGACAAATTTAAGGAATGCACATATGTGCACACATGACATAGGCAGACAATCGTGGTTTCTCTAGTTGTCTTGTTGTCGGAGAAGATGTCGTAAACGTAGGTGATGCAACCCCTATTCTCGACCAACTTTGACGTTAAAAGAATGCCCTGACACCACTGTTCAACTTCCATAGCTTCGGCAACCCTCCCACAACCTTTAAAATGGTAGAAAATCTACAAAAACATAACCATGAGGACCTAGGCCGGCTGTCGCCAATAATAATGGCGATGATCGTGATTCCTTTATTTTGTATATATACTTCGAAACACATATTTGTGGTCCTCTAACTTTGCTTGGGTCATATAGATCTTCAAAAGCTTGCTATGCACATGCGAGCTACCCTAAATCTCACTCTCTATATGTGTTTTTATCTTCTTTCTCTCCTGTCCTACCTATCTTTTTTCTCTTTGCTTTCTCTAGCTATTCTTGACCCTCTCTAACCCTGGCCTACCCTCAAATGATCATGGCATCAAGAAAACTTAAACCTAGAGCTATCTTTATGCCTAACTCTAACTTGACTTGTCCAAGAACACAAACAAACTTAAACATGCTCCAAAGGGCTCATTTTGTGTAAATATACCATAAAAAATAAAACTTTAACACAATGTAGAAACCCGAAGAATTATGGTATTTAAATAATAAAGAGAGAGAAAAAGGAAATTGTAAAGGGGGTCACAGCAAGTCCTCGTCTTCGCGTTCGTTGACAAAGTGGCTTATTGGGATCATTGACGGGGACACGTGTCTCATCAACGAGAAGTTAGTGAGAGGCTATTTTCAGCACTAAATTTCATCGATGAGGAATGAGCATTCGTTGATGAACTTCCTTCGTGGCCTCGTCGACGAAGTGATGTGGCTCGTCGACGGGTGCATGTGTATAAATAGCCTAAACTTAATTTTTTTGTAGAAGTTATGCAAAGAACCCTCTCTCTCTCTCTCTCTCTCTCTCTCTCTCTCTCTCTCTCTCTCTCTCTCTCCTGTTCATCCCCTCTCCCTTCTCTCTAAGATTTTGGGCCGATTTCTTGCCGATTCGATGATCCAAGGCCGCCACGACATTCCCGGAAAAGTTCTCTTCAAGTCTGTTGGAGTGGATTGTTGGTGGGGCTATCTTGAACCCCATCCAAATTCAGGGTAAGGATTTTTATTTAGTATTTGACTTCCCTATAGTTGTAGAAAATGTAGTAGTAAGAAATACTGAAGTTTTGTTCAGGGAGATGTTGTTTTCAGGGTGTTGAATGGGGAACCTTGCGAGTGTAAGACTAGTCATTGTAGGGGCTTTTCAGAAATCAGGTAAGGGGATAAACTAAGTCAGGATTTTATGAAAATGTATTTACTAATTTAAAACATTTAGTTTCAGATAAATATGTATATTGTAGAATTATATTCGAAATAATGCTGTTGATTAGAAATATGTTGATACCTCTTCTGTGTGACATGAGTAATATTTACCACGGAAATTATGATGATGAAATATTATGTTTACAAAGTAAGTACATTTTTACTGGTTCCAGGAAAATGTTAAAATGATACAGGGATTTTTCAAACTAAGGGTTTTATATGATATATCAGCGTATGGGTCGAGGTTTTATATGATATGTCGGCGTACGGGAGGAGGTTTTTATATGATATGTCGGCGTACGGGGGGAGGTTTTTATATGATATGTCGGTGTACGGGCCAAGGTTTTTACATGATACGTCGATGTATGGGCCGAGGGTTTTATATGAAATACCGGCGTACAGACCGTGATTTATAAAATGCAAAATGCTGGCGTATGGGTCGTAAATTTTATATGATATGTAAAGATGTATGAAAATATTAACATAACAGATATGATTATGAAATAGCTATGTATCATTATTTGGAAATATGTTATATGTTATTAGAACCTTGTTGGCTTGGTTTAGGCTTTCACGAAGCACGATACCATAACTATATGATCACGATCATGTTTATATTAATGCCACCGCTTGCCGTACGGGGCAGTGGGAGATCAATAGTCGATGTGGTTTATTGTAGCGCAGACATCCCTCTGGTGTCTGAACCAGGAGGGGCAGATCCATTGTACTTATAAATTTTTGTTTGATCTAGCGTGGTCGACCAGCCATTGCTAGGTCCCGCCTTGGGGCCGCATAACCCAGTCATGTGGGGGTAACACATGACACCAGCCAGCTAACCATCTAGGATGTTTTCTATATGCAGTTGTATGTGATGATTTATATGTACATAAATTCAGTATGTTATACCATGATATGATAAAACATATTTCTCTTAGATATGATACATACAGTTTTATCAAGTATGTTTATGTACTGTTATATGTATAACATGAATATACTCATGTTGCCACACATTGATATTAGTTTATTTCCCTTATTGAGAGGTGTCTCACCCCAAATTACATAAACATTTCAGGAGCCCCAGATAGAAGAGCGGATAGAGCTCCGCAGTGTTAGGATTCAGTTGTTCTACCCTTTTTGAAGGGTAAGTCTTTTGCTAGGGTTAGAAGGATTTTTGGATGACGACCCTAGGACTTGTTTTTGGATATTTGGGTTGTGTGTAATCATATGAGGGATGTAGTAAAATCTGGTATTGTGTTAAATGGTAATTTGATATGTATATGTTATTACGTTTCCTGCTGCTTAGGTATCGGTATTGTACTTCAGGTATACCCCTGGTACCCTTGGGTCTAGGTGGATTTTGATTTTCCAGGGTTATTATATAGAATATTATTATGAAAAAAAAAATGGTAAAATAAGCAGGTCGTTACAACATAAGTTATAAAAAATGAAAATCATCATGAAAGATCTTAACTTTGACATGCAAATAAAGATATTTTGCAACTTAATCATCTACGCAAACCTAAACTCATGAAATCATGCAAAGAAGTATGAGGACTAGGGATTTATCTTGCTCTTTTTGAAGTTTTGATTCTTTCAACATTTAAGCAAACCTTTGCTTTCCCTTTAGCTGGAATATTCTATCCTCAAGCTTCAAACTCCCTTTTTCCCAATCCTCTTCCTTTCTTCTTTTGATCTCTAGCTCTCTTTTGGACTCTCCCTTGAATGTACACTCCTATTTAGTTTAATGCATGTTAGTAGACTCAAGATCAGGGGCTTCCTTTGAAGAAATACTCATATGAGAATAGCCTTGGGTCAGAAAGGCTATCAAGATAGTAGCATGTAAGCATGTAACATATCAGCATAACATATAAGCATGTAAGTATAACAACATATCATAGGCATTGAGCATATTATTGCATTGTGCTACAATTTTGCTCATGTTTCTTAAGTGTTTCTCATTCTACTTAACTACTTCTCATTTTGCTCAAATATATTTCATATTGCTTCAGATTTTCTTTCTTTTGATTTCATATGAACTCTAAATTTTGCTTTGCAAATCTTAATGTTTTCTAACTTAAGCCTTGTACGATTCATTTATTGATTGAGGCCAACAATTTTTATTAGTTTTAATATGATAAGTATTAGTAAGCTTCTTAAAACTCATCTTTTCATTTCAACCGGTTCAATATCCTTGTAGAAGATGTGATTAAGTTTCTTTCATAATTTTTAAAAGGAATACCTAACATCTATGGAGTCCTTGATTTATGAACTAGACTTTTATCTTGGTACCCATGTTTTCTTGGGTTCGAATGGTTTAACAAGAGAAGTTTCTTTTACTTTCCAAACTTATTTAACTTTCACATCTTTCCTCTTTAATGGACATTCAAACTTTATATGTCCCTTCTTCTTACATAGGTAGCATATAGTGTGAGTATAGGCATTAGAAGAGGTGCTAGCATAATTTTTTGAGGTTTTTGTAAAGTATCCCATGTAGAGATTCTTTTTCCTTTTATTTTTAGTTTCATTAAATCCTATGTCTTCTTTGTTTAAGGACATTCTTTGTGATCCAATCATTTTGTCAAAATTTTTTTTCCCTCTAGTAAAATTGTAATGATCTTTTCTTTATCTTCAATTTGACTTTTGAGATCATTTATTTCTATATCTTTCTTACCATCAACATTCACTTGTGATTTCATTATTTCTTAAGACAAGTTATTGATTTTACTTTTTAATTCAGAAATGTATATGCCTTTCTCAATTCTATAGAAGTTTGGAATCTTAGATCTTCTATTTCTTTCATCATCTTTTCATTTTTGCTTTCTAATCTCTTGATTTTCAAATCTCTCTCTCTTTCAGCAAGATTTTTAGATTCTAATTCCTTCAAGATAGCTTCATTCTTATTTTTCAATGAGGTATATTGTTAAGTTACTTTAACTAACATTTTATAAGCTTTGAATAATTCATTTTGTAACTCTTCATAAGATGACATGCTCTCATTATTAGATTCATTAGACGAATCACTGCTATATTCATTAACCAATTTGGATGAAGAGCTTTGTTCTTCATCATCGTCCCATGCAAAGCAAGTAACCTCTTGGTCACTTAATTCATTATTTGAACTACTAGAACTTCGATTATCCCATGTAGTGGCCTTTATTGCCTTTTTCTTTTTCCTTTTAGAATCTTTCTTAAGTTTTGGACAATATGGTTTTAGGTGTCCAACTTTCTTGCAATTATAGCATGTAGGCATTTTATTCCTTGATTCCTTTTTATTGTTTTCTTCTTCATCTGATTCCGAGTTCTGGATTTTTCTTTTGAATTTATTCTTCCTTCTAAGGATTTTGGAAAGTTTCTTAGATATGAAGGCTACTTCATCTTCATCCTTCTTTTCTTTATTTTCATTACTAGAGCTTTCCTTTGAGGCTTTAAATGCAACGAATTCTTGGGCTTTGGTATTTCCACTTCTTTCGTCTTATATGTGAGGGGAGAACCTATTAATTCATTTAGGGAGGTGTTTTTCAAATTTCTTCCTTCAGTTATTGCAGTGACCTTAGGTTCCCAAATTGGTGGAAGTCCTCTAAGAATTTTTCGAATCATTTCATAAGTTGAGCATGTTTTTCCTAAGGCATTGAGGGAGATTATTATATGAGTGAACCTAGTGTACATACTAGTGATAGATTCATCCGGGTTCATCCTAAAGGCTTTATACTCACTAGTCAACATATCAATCCTATTATCCCTTACATCAATAGTATCTTCATAGGTTACTTCTAATTTATGCCAAATTTCCTTCGTTGTTTTACATGCCATAACTTTATTGAATTCATTAGCATCAAGTGCACAATATAGGGCTTTTATTGCACTAGAGTTAACTTGCAGCATTTTGCGATCTATTTTAGTCATCTCCTTTTCTTCCTTAGGTACTTCTTTTCCATCCACTAGTTTAGTAGGGATTAGGTTACCATTTGTGACAACCTTCCATGCCTTCCAATCCATTGTTTTAGGGTAGATTCTTATACGTTGTTTCCAAAATGTGTTGTTTAAACCAAAAAAGATAGGAAGCCTAGTTGAGGAGACCCTCTCTAAAGGGAACTACGCCTAAGTGTGCCATCTAGATCTTTATGTAGTTACTAGTTAGGATTTTCTATAACCCCGCTATGATACAAATTAAAAACTAAGGTGTAGCCCCACGAGGGGGGGGGGGGTGAATTGGGTTATTAAAATTTATTTTAAATCCTTTTATGAATTCTTAACCTTTTATAATTCTTTCAAAGATTTTTGACTTCTTTTAGAAATCACTCAAAGGCTTAAGTCTTTTATTCACTCCACAACCACAACACAAATAAAAACTCAATCAACTACTCAAACCAATCAACCACGATACAAGTAACCAATCAATATATGTTTTGCAATTCTTTTGGCAATATTCAGCTTGATTGTTTGCAGCCCTGTGTATATGAATTTGTAAGCCCTGTAGAGAATGTAGTTGGCCTTTCAATTGATAATCAAAAAACATCCAATCACTCTTTCCAAAATCATAATTCAAATAAACTTTTAGTTAATAGGTTTTGAGTTATTAACTAATCAACGTACTCCCTTATGGTTTCTGCAAAGTATTGATTAACCAACGTACTCCCTTTCAGTTTTCGTAAGCCCAAGAACAAATTAAGCTTTGGTTTATTTAATTTCCAATACATATTGTTTTTATGATTAAGAGAATTACAACATCCACACAGTTTATATTTTTGCTGGAATTTAAAGAGAATAAGGGAAAGAGAATGACACTGGTGTTTTTACGAGGTTCAGCTTATCCCAAGCTTACGTCCTTGCCTTAGGCAAACCACCTAAGGATTTCACTATACCTATTCATTTTCGAGCAGAACAAAAACTGTTACAAGCGAATTCCACGCTCAAACACTTCTTAACTAGGCTAGAGCAAAGCCTCTCCAAGCGATACTCCACACTTGGGCATCAATCCAACAACTTGGAATCGTCAAAAACACTACAAGAATACAAGATAAACACCGTGTACAAGAATGCTCTCTCAAAGAGTAGTTTAGTATAATTTCAGCACTATATACTTCAAACTTTAAATATCAAGATGAAATAAGATGAAGCTCAAGTATAGAATTCACCAAGATTCCTTCTTTGGATAAGGATCAACAGTAAAAACAGATTAGGATGGATTAGCACTTCAGTCTTCTTCAGCAAAATAGATGAGCAAGAGAGAGCTTTTTGAAGAGATTTTAACTTGAAGGCTTGAATGCTGATTATAATCTTTTAGTTCTCTAATTCATTGGGTTAAAGAGGTATTTATAGAGTTTTCTTGAGAAAGAGTTTCCTTATTTACCAAGTTGACTTGGAGTTGGTCAACTTTGCAAAAGATTTGAAATCCTAGAATTAAATTTGAAAATATTCCCATTAAATTCAAATTTCAAAATCTCCGTGGAGTCAGTCGGCTGACTCACTCGACTGGGTCAATTTTGTGCAGGTCAGTCGGCTGGACAGGCAGCTGATAGCATTCTGTCTGTCCAAAGATTAATTCCAATAAATTGTCAGTCGGCTGACTAAACTTAGTTCAAAAATGTCAGTCGGCTGGAAAGATTAGGTATCAGTCGACTGAATGATCACAAGTCAAAATAGTTAGTTGACTTGGTAGTTTATTTATTCTAGTGTTTTGTCAGTCGGTTGAGGAAACCCTGTGCAAACTGGTTAGTCCGCTGACCAGTTCATTTTTTTGGTTTTTCATTTTTAGTTTTCAAAATTAATTTTACTCTTTTGCTTTTATCTTTCATAAAACATTTTCAGGGATTTTAAAATAAGTTTCTAAGTCCATAAATATCCCCTAAAGATTCCCTAAAGAGCTTCAAAGTATTTCAAATGATATTTAAACATTAAAGTATTTAGATAAAGACTTCTAAGACATTTGGACATTCTTGGCGCTTGAGTCTTCATGCTTGTCTTTTCTTTGAGTTCTCTTACTTTGCTTTCTTTTTGTCTCTTTTGGTTTTCTTCAAGCTTTGATATCATCTTGAAATCTATACTTTAAGCTTCATTTGATCATCCTTGTATACATATTCTTGAGCTTCAAAAACTTGAATCCTAAAATATCGTTACTCAACCAAATATGTTAAGTTCCATTTGTTTGTTAGCATCAAAACAGGATGTTAAACCTTGTAAGGCCAACAATTTAATTTCTATAATTAGCCGGGTTACTACAGGTGTTGATATTTCTCTCCCTATACTCTTTATTATTTATCTTGTGCATGATTTAAATTTCATATATTGTGATACACTTGCTTGAATCTTGTCAAGAGATTTTATTTTGTAGAAAAATACATATCCCGTGAAAAGAGTCTATTCATCCCCCCTCTAGACTACGTACTCTCAGGGCTGGGACGTCTAGCAAGTGGTATTAGAGCGAGGCACTTGCATTTTTTGGAGTAAAATCCAGAGCGTAACGATCAATGGAGTATTCGGTGAGTAGCTCTTCACATGGACGATTCGTATATTAACCACCGATGTTTAATGGTTCCAACTACCACGTGTGGAAAAATCAAAAGAGTATTTAGGATAAACAGGATATTTTTCAAAATATTTTTGTGATGGTAATCATGTCCATGCTTGGGCAAAGAGCATATAGGATATGTGAATGTTGTGAACAATGCTCTTTGGTGATTGGAAAGTATCCTTTAGATATTATCACAATTTGGAATAACGATACAAACCAAGGAAAGGATGAATCTATACCTAATATGATCGTGGTTTGGTAAAGATTTCCTATGGAGGGATTAAACCAAAATTAAAGGATTTACAATTTAAACTCAAAGGGACCAATCCCCTAGTGGATGCCTCTTGTTTGGCTATAGCTATGAGAAGCACTCAATATATATTGGTCATTTATGATCAATAGTGCTTTAAGCCTAGAGTGATGACTTGATTTTGATTTAGGCTTTTCATATTCAAAAGTGAGTTTAGGGTATAGCGATATATGATATAAGATGGAACCCTAACACTCAATTTTGTGCAATGGACAACAATGGCTTAACTTAAAGTATTATATTTAAGCATGGGTTAAGCATTTGGATATATTTACCTAACAAAGATGCCTAATCCATTTGGAAGTGGAATTTATCCAATTTTTGAGTTAGCTTGCTAATCTTATGATTCTTAGTATAGAAAAAGTGCATAGTGAATACATATACTAAGAATTTTCATTTTAAGCACAAACCACTTCCTAAACCTACAGTGATCACAACCCCTAAACCTAGGAACTAAGGGAAGAATTAAAATATTTATACAATTTCTATTGGAATCTGATCTTCCTTAGATCCTACAAGGTTTTCCTTGTTGATTATCCATTTGATTTCCTTTTCTACGCCTCTAGCACTTCTAAGTAGACAGTTAAACCACAAGTGTCCTTTTCATGAAGTAAGCATATTTTGTATATAAGTGAATTATGATTATTTAAACTCTTTTTGCTTGATAAGGCATAAGGATGCTTATGGGATTTATTAAATGACTTTGAACCCTTTTTGAAAAATTTATTTCTTTTGACTCCTAAGGGTTTAATTGAACTAATCTTCTCACTTGCAACCTTGGATGTTGATTCAAAATCATTTTCCATTTTTCCTTCGAAACAAGTGATTTTCAGGAGCTTCCTAATTTTTCTCTTTTCTAGGATGGCATGATATTCTTTTAAATCTCCTAGTTGTTGAGCCAACCTTTTGTTTTCCTTTTTTCAAGAATGTCTTTTGATTAGACACCCTAACTAGAAATTTGTGCATTTTAAATAAGGTCTTTTCTAGTTCTAGGGAGGAAGACATGCTTTCAACAGTAAATTCAATATATGATTCATTATAAGATATATCATAATTATTACATGAATCATTGCATGCTTTGTCAACAGGATTATCATAAGGAATATCAAATGATTCATCAAACGAATTAGCACAATAATTTTCACATGAATCATTGCATGTAATAACAGCAGTATTTTCACAAAGATCCACAGATGATTCTCTACATGATATTTTGCAACAATCAACATAAAAATCATCAATTGAATAACAAAATGAAACAGAAGGTGAATCATATACCTCCTCGTTGATTACTAGCTCATGATTCGCCACTACCAGATCATCTGATCTTGGAGCTTCTAGAGTGGCAATCTCTTTTTCCTAGGTCTCTCCATATCTTTTTTCTAGCTCAACCCAGATCTCCTGTGCACTACTACATGCCATAATCTCATGAAGAATATCAGTATCTAAATCATAGTACAATAATCATAACACAATCATTTTCATTTATTTGTGCACATCTTCCCTTAGCAGTCACAAGCTAGACCCTCCAATCCATCGATTTTAAAAATATGTTCATTCAAATTTTCCAATGGGTGTAATTTACACCACAAAACACTGGAGGACTGGTGACTGACCATCCCTCTCCGAATGGGGATACACCAAGGCGAGTCATTGCGATCTTTTGCAAAAACGTTTAAGTCTAGTGCAGCGAGCCTTTGATACCAATTGTTAGCTTTGGTGTATTCCTAAGAAGGGGAGTGAATTGGGTATTTAAAAATTTGTCCCTTGGTTAACCAATCTAGCAGCAACATTACACAAACTTAGGGTCTTTTTATTTAATTATAAACCCAATCAACACATGTACTACATATAATTAATCAAGCATACAATAAACATGAGCTGAAAATAAAAGTGTGAAAAATAAATTTGCGGAAATATAAAGAGCATGCATGATATGATATCGGGGTTCAGCCAACTATGCCTACGTCCCCGCCTTTAGCTTGCAAGCCCGAGGATTCCACTAAAGCTCACTTAATGGGTGGAGCGGCACCGATTACAACTAGGTCAATTAATGGGGCTGACCTCAACCAACACGCCTTACCAGGATGGCGCACCTAACTTTCCTAACCGGGTCTAAGCCAGTCCAGGACTATTCAACAGGGCTAGTCTCCCTCTTCAGGCCCGCGCCTGGAATACAATCAATATGAAATTTTCGTACAAACAAACGCTTCTTACATAAGCAGATATGTGCCACTACGCACAATATAATCAATGCACCTTAAGTATGTATGAACTATAAGCTCGATGCTCTAAGTGTGCAATCAACGCTTAGTATAGTAATTATCTCAAGTCAAGCACATAAGTGTTTATATAAGCTAATCTTTGAAACTAAGCAATGATAAAATCTCAATCTTAGTTTAGGGTTTCAAAGATTCAAACTAATAGAAATCTAGAATATCTCCAAAAATAGTTTTCTGAATAACAATGCACAATGAGATATTCAAATCTGAGCTTGTAAAATATTTTTGCACACCAAAAATTATAAGCCCTAATGAGTCTTGTAATAAAAATGCAAAGACTCGCTTAGCTATAAGATTTTTCCCACACAAAGATTTATCAAATAAAATCGGAGGAAAAATCAAGCTAAAGCCTCAATATGAAAATCACAAGCAAAGCAAGTGAGGGTTTTTTAGCAATTTAAAAATGATTAATAAAACACTCACAAATTAAGATTTCTCAAAGGAATGAAGGTATTTGAGTGTTATGGACTTAGTAGGAGAAAATAGGATTTGGATTTTTTTTCAAAGAATTTTGGCTTAATCCTATTTGCTAATCTTGCCTTAATTTTGCAAATGAAGAGATATATATAGGCATAAGAAAAATTATGACCGTTGGGGACACCAAGGGTATTATTAAATTTGTTTTAAAAACCATTAAGAAAATTAACCCTATTTACTTAATTTTAACCCCGATAAAAATTAATTTAACCTGAGAAGTTCAGGTGCCCGGTCTAAGGTTTGGGTGCCCGAATAGACTCAGTCAAAAAAGGCATTTTAAAGAGTTTGGTCGCCCAAGTTTAGGTTCGGTTGGTTGAACAAAAGTCAGAAACATTTTTCGTGCGGTTCGGGTGCCTAGTGCTAAGTTCGGTTAACCGAACCAGACATTTGGTCGCCCAAGCCCATTTTGAATGTGATCGTTCGGGCAGGGGTTGAAAAGTATTCTGACATAGGTTCAGGTGCCCGAGACATGAAGTCAACATGTTGACTTGTTCGGTCGCCCGAGTCGTTTTACACGGCTTGGGTTCGATCGCCCGAACCCTCTCAACATTTTCAATTTAAGTTCAATTTTATCCTATTTTAATTCCCCTGATATAGTGAATGATAATGGGGACTTTCTTACGTGCAAGTTCTGAGACCTAGAGTCTCTCTTAGGCCTTTTTAAGTATGCCAAAAAACCTGGCATCGGTCAACCTTCGGTTGACTAAAGGGTGATCCCTAAGGTCAATCTACAGTCTTTGGCTTTAGTTCCTACATACATGCTATGCATTAATTATTACAGATCGTTCCTATGTTACTATTAGAGACCCAAATGAATAATAACAAATTAGAACATAAATGATCTTCAGGGTCTTTATGCTCCAAGCCATTGTGTGTCACATGCCATCAATATGATCTAACTAGTATGATCTGACACACAAACTTGAAAGCCATCAAATACAAAAAGTATTTGTCATTATCAAAACCGGGAATGACCTATAGGGTCAATAGAAGTAGTAGAATATTATTCTAAATTGTATGATAAATTTGTTTTAGTAAAAAGGAAGAACAAAAATGTTGAGAAAGAGCTTGCTATGTCTAAGCAACGAAAATCCTCTTTGAAAGAAGAAAATTAATATCTTAAAAGGAAAAATGAAGAGTTTGTTTTAGATTCTCAAAGAGAGCATGAAAGTTTGAAAGAAAAGATAGAAAATTTGAAAGGAAAATTGTCAAAATCCAAAGGCAAGGAACCTTGTCTTTGTTTTATCTTGAAAGAAGAAAATTGCTCCTTAAAAAGGGAAAATGAGGAGCTTATGGAAAAAGCTCAAAAAGACCATGAAATTCTTCAAGGGGAAGTAAGAATTTTGAAAAATCAAATTGCAAATGTCTTGAAAGAAAATACTTTTAAAAAAGAAAAATAAAATCATGATAAAGTCACAAGAGGAAAAGAAAACTCCAAAAGGTTTTTAGGAGTTAGAAGAAATTGTGTTTACAAGAAAAATATGAAATTACCTTGCAAACCACATGGTCATGCCTCATCTAGCAAAAATAGAGCAAACAAGTCAAGACCCTCACACAAAAACAAAATTTGATTATATTGTGATAGAAAGATTCACATAAGATATTTTTACCCTTATAGAGGAAATAGAGGTAAACAAAATAAATTAGAATGGGTAGTGAAGAAAAACCTATTAGCACCCAAGGAAGATTGGGTACCCAATGGAAACACATGATTTTTGAATTTTTGATTCTTTATAACCTAGGATTAGGAAATAGGTCTTAGGTAGACTAAATTTTTACATAGGTGAAAAGTAAAATAGAAAAGGGAATATGATGACCAAATAAGTTCATCTAAACTAAGTTCACACATGCATACCGGATCATTTTTGGTACTTAAAATATCAAACGAGTCTTTAGACTTGGTTTTCCAAACGAGACACACTCAAACCTCACTTGGACAAGCACATTATATCATTAGAATATACACATCTCATTGGGACTTGTCCTTAGCTTGAAATATTGTTTTTAGAGGTTCTTCAGAATGGAAAACAGGTGACTCATCAATGAGAACAGGGGACTCGTCGAATTGTCTATGCAAAAGAGTCGTCGACGAACACAGGGCATTCATCGACTAATGGATACCGAGAGCACCTGAAATTGCAGAGGTGGCTCGTCGACAAACACAAGGGATTCGTCAACTAGTGCCTTCATATGGCTTGTCGACAAACATAGGAGATTCGTCGACTAGTATTTATTGAGACCACCTTGAGATTGTAGAGAGGACTCGTCAACGAATACAGGAGACTCGTTGACGGATGCACGTGTGTGACTCGTCAATGAGTGGCCTCAAGTAGCTGGATATAATGCGCTGCCAACGGCTAGTTCTCAAGGAAAACAAGGAGCACTCACACCCTATTTTCAAGCAATGGTTATCTGAGGCTCTAAACCATAAATATGACCCATTTGAATGTTAGAAACACTTCCCTAATTATGCTCAAAGTATAAAAATTCTAGCTTATGCATTTTGAATTGTTTAGTTACTATGTTGGGACCTTTTGAAGAATCATGCCAATATTGATGAGTTGAAACTATAAAACCAATGTGATGCTTTAATTATGTATATTATCAATTGATTTCTTTTTGAAAATGTTGGTCATTGTTTATGAGATGAAATAACATGTGCTCCAAGCTTATTAAATAGAAATACCTTGTTTTTCTCATATGAGTTACTAAGATTTTGAATTTAAGTTCAAAGGCATGCTATGATAGGTAAATCCATCTCTTATGGAAAAGAGATGTATTTCTTAGTCACATAATTCATTTTGATGATTATGCTCTTGTTTGAATACATAGTAGAATATCTAAACATAGCATTCATGAATTGAATTTTAGTAAAAGTAATCATAACAACAAGTGACATTCTAAAATGAAGTATTTATTTGTGATATCATACGTTTGAAGAATACCTTCCCATCAGTGGAAATTAGGAGAACATGTCTCCTATTTTCTAAGAGCATTGTCAAATAAAGTCAAGTATATTGAAAAGGTATATCCTCCTCCTTCCACTTTATCTCATGCCATGATTCATGATTTACATCTTGTGTTAAATTCATTATTGAATCATGGGTTATATTTGCGTGCTATCTTATGAGATATCTTAAAAGAAAATTTTTTTAACTCATAAGATTCTTGTTAGGTTATAAGGGGTAATAATGTTTTAAATGCTTAAATAGTGTTTTGTGCTTAAATTTTATATTTTAGTATACATTATTATTATACTAAGAACCTTAGGAAAATCAAGCCAATATGAGAACTTTAGTGAAACATCCAATCTATTTCGCTTAACACACACACACACACACATATATATATATATATATATATATATATATATTTGTGATTGGTTATTATATGATAATATTGACTATTGCATAATTAAGTATACCCCCTAAATGGACAAAGGTTCTTAACTAATTAAATAATTTTTTAAATACTATATACATATGCTTTTGTACGAATATCTTAAAATATAGCATATTTTGTCCATCATACAAAATTGAGTTTTAGGGAATTAATTATATACTTTGCATCATATAGCCCTAAACTCATCTTGAAGATTAAATGATTAATATAATCAGAACATCATAAAATTTTAGTGTTTGGGCTATATAATTGAGGGGAAGTAACAAATCTAAAGTTCATCCAATATGTACTTCATTGTATTGTGCTTATTTTAGAAATATCTAAATTTTTATATTGGATACTTTATGTGAACTGAACGCTTAGTATCCATTACTTTCTAAATGTTATATTATTTGATGAATAGTTTATATTGATTGGATATACTGCACCGTATGCCTGATTTGAACGCCATTTGTTTGGCTGATGCAGATTTGTGCATTGCATGCTGGTAGTTGACTAGGGTCTTGCATGTTGAATTCATTGATCTATTTTAGACATACATGCTAGCTAGTCAACTAAAATTATGACTTCATAAGACTTATTTTTAAATTTTAAATACTTTTGAAAGTTTTATGTAGTATCGGTATGGTGACCAAGTTGAACTTAGTGTTTTAACCTTAAGTGGTCACTTAGACTGGTTCATGCACATTGTCATTAATGAATACTTATAAATGATGTATGATAAAAAGATCATTTGCAGGACGATTCAATGGTAATTATAAGTCTTTGCATGTTGAATGATCAAGGCTTAAAATCCATTACATGTGGGTTGAACTTTATGAATATTTTTATTATGCATTCTGAATAATTGAATAGGTAGTGGTGCATGTTGAATCCTAAACACTGTATGCTATATTGAAAAACATACACAATTTTCAATGATCTTTTGAATTTTCCTAGAATGCTCTAAATTATACACATGCTCTTTATCAAGTTGTTTGGACACATTTAACATGCTTAAATTACAAGCATGAATATTTTGTGCTTCTTTTGAAAATTTCCATTCTTGAATGATCATTGAATGATTTGTAGTGACCCGAAAAATAGGAATAATAAGAAAATATAGGAAACTAAGGAATTTGGTTTGGTGTAGACCAAACCATTGACGATTTGGTGGGGGAGCAGAAAACCATCGACGGTTTTGTTATTACCGTGGCACAGTTAAGGGTAAAATGGTGAAAAGGTTTGGTTAAAAGTCAAACCGTCGACAGTTTCAGGAAAATCGTCAACTATTTTGTCTGGCAGTGGCTTATATGTAAGGTCCTCCAGTAAAATTTTCTTAAGGAAAATCAAATCTCTCTCTTTCTCTCTCTTAGAGCTGTGGCTCTCCTTCCTTCTCTCCTTGGTTTCTCACCTGATTTCAGCCCGAATCAGTTGATAAACGTGATTTCGAGATCTCGGTGGTGATTCTCTATAGTTTAATCAAAGTAATTTTGTGAATCGGGTATTTTAGACACCACTCCAAAACAAGGGTGAGAAGGTTAATTTTAAACTTTTAGCTAGTTATTGGTAATATGTGGGCCTAGGTATGTTGAATGACTGTTATTCTAGAGTTATGTTGATTGAATTAGGGTTTATGAATACAGGCTTTGTGCGGGCGCTGCAGGCATAGTATTGGATTCCTTACACGCATAGTTTTAGGAAATAAGTAAGGGGATAAATTATGTCAGGTATTTTCAGAAAGTTTACTGTTTAAAATATAGTATTTGATTCAGAAATTGTATGTAACGACCTGGTATTTAACTGGGGGTTTTTATTTTTTATTTTATATTATAACATTTATAATTCTCTGATACCAAGTGGGATTAAACCCAACTAATAACCTAGGTAGCGAGAAGCAGAAGTCAAATAACATAACCATATATAATTATATACAGTACCAGAGTGCTAAAATGTTTCCCAAAATATACATATATGACTGTTTTCAAAAATACCCTCAATTGGCTAGGGCTATACAAAAACACTCCCAAAAATACTCACTCTAATATCAGGGCAATACTGAGGGCCCTCTATTTGTGAGCCTGGTCTGCTCGCCTACCTGGATCACCTGAAAAATGTTAAAGTAATGGGATGAGCCAATGCTCAGTAAGACGAAATATGTTATTGCTAGTGTGTGGCAATTGAGTTACAATACTATGAAAATCTATTACTATATAATCATGTATCACATAATCTGTAAAAACAATACCAGTAATATAAACCATCACCTTTTCCCATTTGCTTATCATATCTGTACTTTAGGTTTCTACTCAAAATACTTCTAATATATATATTTTTTGTCTCTGTAAATTTGTATAAACATAATAATAACTGAAAACTTCCCTGTGGATAACTGTGCATCATGATTTAACCCCTCATGACAGAGTTGTGCGGCCCATAGGCGGGATCTACCCTGGCTGGCCGACCAGGATAAATCACTATACTCCATAGGTCTGATCAGCCCTCCTCAACCCATATCTGATGGGGAGCCTGTCCACTCGTGGGCTCTATATGATCGACCTTTATACCACGTATTATCTGAATAGGTGGCTGCACTTTATATACTATATGTATCTATGGTACTGTGCTCTATAAACTGTAATGGTCCAATAGGGCCTGATACTATATAATACATCTCTATATACAACTATCTGTTTTACCATGATTCTGTAATAATTGTATAAACCATGACGCTGTAGAAAACTGTATCTATATCAATTGTGTTTATGTAACTAACTATAAATCTATATGTCATGGTACTATAAAACTGTATAATCATGGTATTTCTATAATTGCTGTAAAATATATTCACTATCTGTATATTCTGTAAAATATATCCCTGAAAAATACTGTAAAACATGTTTCTGTACTATATCTATATTCTCAAGCCACACAGTAATTTTAAAACATATTAATCATACTTGATAAATTGTATAAATCTCTACTGTGAATAATACTCGGATAGAACATTTATAATTTTATACTGAAATCATACTCAAATAACCTAGCATAGCATATTCCCTTTACCTGACTATTAAAAGCCCTTATTGTATACTGGTCCTACCCCCGTAGGGCTTTCCACTCAACACCCTGAAAACAACATTCGCCAAAACAGAATATCAATATTTCTTTGCCTACATCATTTCCCACAACTGACAGAAGGCCAAAAATTGACTAAAAGACCTTACCCTGATTCTGAGAAGAAATTCAACTTGATCCCACTAATGATCCGCCCCAGCAAACTTGAAGAGAACTCCGCCAGAAGCGTCGTGGTGGCCTCAGATCGTCGATCTGGGGAACGATGGGGTCGGAATCAAAAAGAGAAGAGGGAGAGGCCGTAGAAGAGAAGAAAGAGAGAGAGTCTGCGTTGAAATTCTAAGTAAAAACTGAGTTTAAGGGCTATTTATACCATAGGATTCATCGACGAGCCATGTCACCTCGTCGACGAGTCCTGTACAAAGTTCATCTGAACCTGCAACCTTGTCAATGAATTTCAGACTTCTAAAAAATCCTCTCTTGGTATCTTCTCGTCGACGAGACAAGACCTCGTTGACGAGATCATGAAGAACCCTCGTCGATGAAACCCCTATGTTCGTTGACAAGGCTTAGGAAATTTTCTTGGAATTATCACCTCCAAAAATGCAATGTCGTCGATGAACGCGAAGCGTTCGCCGACAAAGTTGACTGCCTCCTTCTATTACTGATTCCATTTTCCTTCCTTTTTATTATTTAAATATCATTATTCTTCGGGTCGTTACATTGTATATATGAATTAATGTAAGTTTTTGGGAAATCTGATGTTTGAACTGAGAAAACCCTGGAAGCAGATTTTTTGCTATTTTTCAGAGAAAATATAATCTTCCCAAACAGTCAGCATATTATAGAATAGCACTCACTTGTGTGGCATGAGTATAAATACTTTATTGCAGATATTAGCCTGTCAAATTATTTTATGGTTACATAGAACAGGCATGTTTTTATAATGAATTTTTAAAAAATCTATAAATAGTACATACCTTATGATATTTTCATTATGATAATTCAGATGGCTCAGATGTTGTGATATTTCAGCCGGCCCAGATGCCGTGATAATTCAGCCAGCCCAGATGTCGTGATAATTCAGCCGGCCTAAATGCAGTGATAATTCAGCTGACCCAGATGTCATGATATTTCAGCCAGCCCAGATGCTGTGTTATTTCAGCCAGCCTAGATGTTGTGACTAGGTATATTTATGACAGTTTATTCAAAAACATTATTATGACATATTTTACATAGAACCATGAAACAGTTATATTATAGTTATTATGAAATGTACTATATGACTGCGGAACCTGGATGGCTTAGTTTAGTTTCAGAGCACGGTACTGTAGCTATTAGTTCATATTAGTGTCACCACACATCTCGGAAAGAGTGTTGGTGTATGGATAGTCGATTGAACCCGGTGTAGTAGTGTGCCCCCTGGGTAGTCTAGACCAGGCTGGGCAGGTCAATCGTACATACAGACGAGTTAATTTGGCTTAACATGGTAGGCCAACCATTGCTAGGTCCCGCCTACGGGCTGCACAACCCAATTATGTGGGGGGGGGGGGTAATACATGACATTAGCTAGCTATCCATCCAGGGGATAATTTCAGTATTATACAGATATAACAAACGATTTATATGCATATAGAAATTTCAGTATTATACATATATAGCAAATGATTTATATGCATACAAAAATTTATTATGACACATTATGTTTATGTTGAAATATGATTTCTTTAGGTTTATACAAAACATATTTACTTGATTTATCAGTTGCAATTAATTATGTACAATATATGTTTATAACACAATAGAACTCATGTGCCACACACCGATGCTAATCTATCCTACTTACTGAGAGGTGCCTCACCTTAGACTTCAAACATTTCAGGAAACCCAGATAGACGAGCTAAGTGAGCTCCAAGATAGAGGAGGTTTTAGTATTGCCCTCACTGTAGGGGAAGTATTTGAGTTGGAAGAGGGATTTTGTGTGAGTTGAAATTGGAATAGCTTCCCAAGAGAGGGGTGAATTGGGATTTAAAAATTTTATTCCCCTTTTTCTGAGTTCTTTTGAGTTATAACAATAATCAAAACTTATACACAATCAAAAAATTTTTCTAGAATAATCACAATCAAAATAATATAATCAATCACTCAATCCTTATTACAATAGCCCTGTATCAATATGAAAATTTGTTGAACTTTTATAAGCCCTGTATCACAATTACACTTCTTCCTAATGTTCAACTTTTAAATAAACTTTCAGATTAATAAGTCAAGGATGATCAACCAACGTAGTCCCTTTCGATTTCCGCAATCAATGCTGATCAATCCAAAACAAATTACCCTTCTGTCTATTTAATAACCGAACACTCATAATTTATGAATTTTAAAGCAACCACATAGATTGTATCTTTTGTTGAAAATAAAGAGTAGGGAAGCGAAAGAAGAACACATGGTTTTACGAGGTTTGGCTTCAACACAACCTACGTCCTCGCCCTTGGCAAAACCACCAAAGGATTCACTATCACCGTTCCTTTACCAGGCGAAACAATACCAATTACAACACTACTTGGGTAAGGCTAGAGCTCGCCTTCTCCAAACAATATCCCCTTGTTCGGGCCAACGATTCAGCACTCAAACCATCAATCAATCTGTTACAAAGATATAAAACAAGGTGTACAAGAACTTGCTCCTTAAAGAGCTGATTAGTACAAATTGAAAAATTATGTACTTCAGTAAATTCAGAATATGAAAATTCAATATAAAGCTCTTAAGATTTATCACCATAAGTTTCTTTCAATAGATGAAAGAATCAACAATTGATGCACAATCATAGTGAGAAACTTAGCAAGACTTCAGAGATTTTCGTGAGTGATGAGAGCAATGGAGAACTTTCAGAATTTCAGTAAGCTTTGAGAGAATATGATAGCTGAATTGATTAAGCTTTGAGAGAGTATGAGAGCTGATTTGATTTCTTGGTGTTTAAAATAATGAACCTTGAGGGTATTTATAGATGTAGAAAGGCTTCTTGCTTGTTCCCCGAGTTTACTTGGAGTACGGTCCAAGTTGTAAATTAGTTTGGGCTTCAAATAATTTAAATTTCAAAAATATGCCCGTTGAGTATTTTGAAAATTGCCGCAAGCTAGACAACTGTGTAGTCACTGGCAGTCGTCTGTCCATGTATATATACATATTTTTCCAAACAGAAAGGTGGCAGTCAGCTGGAAGAACACACACAGATGACTCATTGGTCACTGGCAGTCATCTGTCCATTACTTGACAGTCGTCTGTTAGGCTTCTGACTTGTGTTTGAAATGCTTTAAAAACATGCTAGTCGTCTGTCACTAGATAGACAGTCGTTTGTCTGCTAGCTTTTTCTCTTTTCAAGTCATTTTTGATTTCTCTTTCTTTTGTTTAATTAACCTTGGAATTTTAACTTATTTTAACTTTGAAAAACATGTTCCAAGATTTTAAAACCAAGGTTTCTTAAGTATGTCTTTTCCTAATGTGCTTCAAAATGAAATTTCATATTTGAATCAACTTTGAAATACTTACAAAGCTTTGTTCTATAAACACTTTTGACACTTATTTGCTTTGAGTCCTTATAATGCTGCTCTTTAATCTTTCAAACTTCTATGAGCTTTCATTATGGATATCTAGTATTCATGTGTGACTTTCCTTGTTCCTTGATCCTTGTAAGCTTTCATGTCAGGGTATGTGAAATTTGAGAAAATCATCTTTGCTTGAAATAATATCACTTGAAAACACATTAGATAACTTTATTTTGTTATCATCAAATTTAAGAGTTTCTAAGCCTAACTAGGCCAACAATCTCCCTCTTTTTGATGATGACAAAGAAAGAGCAAAGATATAAAATTAAATTAATGCCCCCCCTGTCAATAAGCATAGACTTAAAATAATCGCATTAAGACATAATTTTATAAGGGTGAAAGTTTCAGATTTATCATTGAAGCATTTTCATATATAAAACTTATAATTCATAGAACTCGTAGTACATCAAACTGAAAATAAATACATAGGTTCAGAACTAGAAATAAATACATACATAGACTCCTAGACTTTGCTCACACACATACTCCCCCTTTTGACATCAACAAAAAGGCATAATACATCTAGTAACTGAGTATGTGTAGCATACAACATATCAAAAAGTTCAAATTTGAAAAGTCTATTGTCAAGTATCAGAAGCTGTGCCATTATCTTCAGCAATTCCCTTTCCTTTGGATTGCTGTGATCCTTCTTCTTCTTTATTTTCATTACTCTCTTTATTTGAGTCAGTGACGTTTTATGTGACATGATGCTCTATTTTGGCAATGCGTTGGTCTAGTGAAGAATATTTATCATCAATGTTTGAGATCTTATCCTGAAGAGAAGCAAAATTATCCCTCATCTCAAAACTGAAGCTGGAGTAGTGCTAATAAAATGGAAGAAACCAAGGAGGCATATTAGCTTCTTCAGGAGCTGGATTCCTTTCTTCTGGTGCTGGTCGTGTTGGTCTATTGCCCCTAAACATCCATTATTCAGTGTACTTTTTTTAACCCATCCTCTTTAAGGTAGTGGAGGAGAATAGGTTGTAATGGGTTCGCTTCACTAGTTTGGAAGATGGAGTAATGACTTGAAAATGAGCAAATACTAAGGAAATAATGCCACCATACAGAAGCCCAATTCTAGGAGATTCGAGCTTCATAACCATCCATTTGAGTACAAGGTTGGCTAAATCCAATTTCTTTCCTTTTAATATGTACCACATAACGAAACAATTGAAGAAAGACACATGATCAAATGATCCTGACCTCAAAATTATATTGAAAGCAATAATCTTGTGAAGGATTTGTGCTTGGAAATTGAGTTGTTTGTATGGTGGAGGATGTCCAAAATATACGGGTTGATTGTTCATCACAAGAGGCAAAAAATCTTGTGGTGAAAAACCCTGCTCCATAGTCCACTATTTTTCTATTGGACTGCACTGAAACTCCCCATGCTTGATGCGAAGTATTTTCCATAATGAGTGTGAAGTAAGTGTTATCTTTTGGCCAAAAACTTTAGTATCAAATCTAACGTTTTTTTTTACCAAGTTTGAGTAAAAAAGTTTAATTTGGTCAGGGTAGTATCCCTTAACTTGGCGAAGAACGAACTTATCCCATCCTGTATTTTTGAACAATTCAAGAATCTTAGGGAAATTTTCTTCAAAGAAGGTAACATCCAATACCTTACAAAACATCGACTCGATTATAGAGAGGTGATTTTGATACAACGCTTTTGCGTGGGATGAAACCAGTCATTTCTCTGTGTCGTTGTTGCTTGCAGCCTTTGAAGAAGAAGAGGATGCTTTGTCCTTTTTTCCCACTGTTTTGGTATGTGCCATTTTGATGAAGCTGAAATTCAAGAAACCCTAGGCATGAAGGAATTAGGGTTGTGATGGATGGACATTGGGAGGAGGAGAAACTCGGAAGAGGAGAAACTCAGAGGAGAAGTGAAGAGGAGCTTGTTTAGTGAAGGGGACACGAATGGACAGGCGTTTGAGGGTTTAAAAGGAGTGTTTTTTATGTTAAATGAATACAACCCACTACGAGACAGTCGTTTGTTACCAAGTGGACAGTCGGCTGTCAACTGTCTTTTCACATTGACAGTAGCCTGCTAGTCATCTGCCAATTATCTGGCAGTCGTCTGCCCTGATCAACTGTTCTCTTCTCTTTAAGTTAACTTCTTTTACATGTAACATTCCTAATTCCCGTCGGATAAATACAAACTGATCTTTAGTTAATGGTTTTGTAAATATATCAACTAATTGATCATTAGTGTTAACAAATTCAAGAACTATTTCTTTCTTATCTACATTATCTCTTAAGAAATGATGACGTATATCAATATGTTTGGTTCTTGAATGTGATACCAGATTCTTTGAAATATTTATAGCACTCGTATTGTCACACTTTATAGGAATTTTTTGGTATTGTATTTTGAAATCCCTTAATTGTTGTTTCATATACAAGGTTTGAGCACAATAGCTCCCGGCTGCTATATATTCCGCTTCAACTGTAGATAATGCTACAAAATTTTGTTTCTTTGAAAACCAAGAAACTAGTGAGTGTCCTAGGAAGTGACAAGTCCCACTAGTGCTCTTTCTATCTATTTTGCATCCTGTATAATCCATATTTGAATAACTTATCATTTTGAAATCAGTTCCCTTTCGATACCATAAACCTAAATCAAGTGTGCCTAGTAAATATGTAAGGATTCATTTAACTGCGATTTGATGTGATTTCTTAGGAGTCGATTGAAACCTAGCACACATACAAACACTAAACATGACATTTGGTCTACTTGCTGTTAAATAAAGTAAGCTTCCTATCATTCCTCGGTAATGCTTGGTATCTACTTGTTTTCCTTTTTCATACTTGTCAAGACTTGTTGAGGTGCTCATGGGAGTTCCTATGGGTTTGCTTTCCTCCATATTAAACTTTTTTAACATGGCTTTGATATATTTAGTTTGATTTATGAATGTTCCATTTTTAGCTTGTTTGATTTGTAACCCTTGGAAGTAATTTAATTCTCCCATCGTACTCATTTCAAATTCTCTTTGCATAGTTGTAGCAAATTCGTTGCACAAATCTTCATGAGTTGCTCCAAAAATAATATCATCAACTTAAATTTATACTATAAGCATATCATTATTTTTGGTTTTTATAAATAAAGTGCTATCTATCTTTCCTCTTGAAAAATTGTTTTGGAGTAGGAACTTGCTTAGTCTATCGTATCAAGCTCTAGGAGTTTGTTTCAATCCATATAAGGCTTTAGTTAACTTGAATACATGATTTGGATTTTTAGAGTCTTCAAAACCTGGAGGTTGTTTAACATAAATTTCTTCATTTATATAACCATTTAAAATGCACTTTTTACATTCATTTGATATAATTTAAAGTCTTTATTTGTTGCATAGGCAAGAAGCATCCTTATAGCTTCCATTCTTGCTATGGGAGCAAAGGTTTCTTCATAATCGATGCCTTCTTCTTGATTATAACCTTGTGCTACTAGCCTAACTTTATTTCTTACAACTACCCCAGTTTCATCCTTTTTATTTCTAAACACCCATTTAGTTCCTATGATTGACTTATCTTTGGATTTAGGTATAAGTTCCCATACTTGACTTCTTTCAAATTGATTTAGTTCCTCCTGTATAGATATGATCCAAGAATCATCTTTTAAGGCTTCTTCTATATTCTTGGATTCATCTTAAGACAAGAAAGTATAATGGTTACAAATATTTTTTAATGAGGCTCTAGTGGTTATTCCTTTTGACGATTCACCAAGAATTTGATCTTTTGGGTGACTTTTAGCATATCTCCATTCTTTAGGTAATTCTTGATTTTCTATGATGTTTTCATTTGATGTTTTATTGTTTTCTTTTTTAATTTCAATATCTTCCTCTTTTTGTGATATATCTTCTTTTTCATCATTCTTAACTTCATAATTATTTGATTCATCAAATGTTATGTGTATTCATTCAATAATAGTAAGAGTCCTTTTATTATAAACCCTATAAGATTTACTATTTGTTGAGTAACCTAAAAAAATTCCTTCATCAGATTTTGCATCGAACTTTCCTAGATCATCTTTAGTATTAAGAATAAAGCATTTGCACCAAAATATATGAAAGTAGGAAATGTCGGGTTTTCTGCCTTTCCATAATTCATACGGTGTTTTGTCTATACTTGATCTTATGGATACTCTATTTATAATGTAACAAGCTGTATTCATAGCTTCTGTCCAAAAGTATTTAGGTAGATTATTTTCGTTTAACATAGTTCTTGCCATTTCTTGGAGAGTTCTATTTTTTCTTTCTACAACTCCATTTTGTTGTGGAGTCGTAGATGCTGAAAAATTATGGTTTATTCCATGTTCATTACATAATTTATCAACATCTTTGTTTTTAAACTCCCTACCTTGATCACTTCTAAAATTTGTTACATTATAGCCCTTTTCATTTTGTAATTTCTTGCATAATGTGATTAGCATGTCACAGACTTCATCTTTGTTTGCTAAGAATAATACCCAAGTATATCTTGAATAGTCATCTACTATTACAAAAGCATACTGTTTACCTCCTAAGTTTAAGGTTCAAGTTAGACCAAATAAGTCTAAGTGCAGAAGTTCTAAGGGTTTTTTGGTAGAAATGTATTTTTTCTTTTTGAAGCTTGTTTTGACTTGTTTTCCCTTTTGGCATGCATCACACAACTTGTCTTTTATGAATTTAGTATTTGGTAATCCTTTTACAAGATTTTACTTAGATAATTTGGATAAAAGATCCATACTAGCATGACCTAGTTTCCTATGCCACAACCAACTAATTTCATTCATTGCTGCCAAACAAGTTACGTTTTGATTTACTAAATTCTCAAGGTTTATATAATAAACATTATTTATCCTATAGGCTATAAACAAGGTTTCATTGTTCTTAGGATTTTGGATAACACATTTTTCATTCAAGATTGTGTTTTAAACCTTCTACTAATAGTACATTATCAATTGTAAAGGAAGGTTCTTTACCTATTCTTCTAATGCCAATAAGTTTACCTTTGGCATTGTCGTCGAAGGTGACGTATCCCTGTTGATTTAGGTGTAATCCCAAGAGGGGAGGGGGTGAATTGGGTATTTTAAAAAATTCTTTGAAAAATTATTTACCAATAAATCCCTATTTCTATGTTTAACTAATTAATGACTGGAATTTGATGTTGATTTGAATTACTAAATCAATCAATTCCTTTTTACCCAATTAAGTGTGTGTAAAGTTATTCAACAAACACAAGCAAGCTAAAAATTGAAATACAATGCGGAAAATAAAAAGGATAAGGGAAGAGAGAATGCAACCACGATTTTACGAGGTTCAGCCAACCTGGCCTACGTCCTCGCCTTGAGCAACCCACTCAAGGATTCCACTATAATCCCTGCTCCTTAAATTGGGACAGAACTTCCCTTACAATCCGCTGCTTACAAGAAGTACAACTCCCTCCTAATCCGCTGCTTACAAGAGGTACAACTCCCTTCTAATCTGCTGCTTACAAGAGATACAATTCTCTCCTCAACCCCGGTTCACAAACCGAACCTTGAATACAATTTAATTTGCAAAAACACTTAATGTTGCTTCTAACAAAGCTAGTGAGTACAATTCAAAGTCCTAGTACATAATCATATGATAAAACTTGAAACTCAAATGTATGGAAACGATACAATCGTTTATGTATGAAATGCTTCAATACACAATTTCTCTCTTTAACCAAAACTCCCAAGTAATGATATATTTAAAATGCTTTGGAGTATATTAGGGTTCTACTTCACTTTGTAAAGATGCACAATTATGTCTATTGTGAACTTGTTAAAAGCCTTATCTTGATTATTTTATCAATATATATCAAAAAGCTTTCTTTCAAAATATTTAATCACAACCCCGATCTTTGTAATATGTAAATAGATATATGATATGTAATTCAAAGATCAAAATACTGAGTATAAAGTTTTCCAAACAAAATATCCTTCAATAAGATAAATATTTATGAATACCAAGGATATATATTCAAGTGTTTTAATATATCTAAAATATGAATCTTTTAACTTAATACACACTTGAATCAAACCATTCAATCAATCACACAACCTTAATCAAGTAATGATCTTGTTAAACAATAAATAAATATGTATATGTATATGCACATCCAAGATCAACCTTTTAATAATAATCAAAAATAGATTTTTCAATAATAAGCTCTATGAACACTATATGTATATATGTATATATACTCTAGAATCAAAAACCAATCAACCAAAAGCTAAACAACTTTCTCAAGTAATGATCTTTTCAAAAACAATTTTTATATGTATGTGCACACTCAAGATCAAACTTTTCTAATGATGTTCAATAACAAGTAATGAGATGAGAAGTTCTTGAAAATAATAACTTAAATGATCAAACCTCAATACCAAGTTGACAATCAAGATGTACAAGAAAGATGCCTTTGAGATTCTAAATTGATTTGCCCAAGCTCGATGAGTAGAAGTTGAAGTGTAGGCAATCGTATAGCAATGAGAGCAAGTTTCTCAATATTCTTTCAATAATATGTATTTTTCTCTTCTTGTGTGTCTTAGCTTGGTTGTAGGGTTTAGATATTTAGTATTTATAGTGTCTTACCCTTACGATTGATCTCAACCGTTGGATCAAAGAAAAAGCTTGTGAGTTCTATTAATAAAAATTTGAATTTTAAACTTTCCCGCCACTTCAGGCAACCAAAGTGAAGTTCGGGCTCCTAAAGTGGTGATTTCAGGCGACCGAAGTTCCAGTTCAGGCAACCGAAGTACCTCTGCCTTCTTGCCATGTTTTCGCATTAATTCTTCAGGCTATCAAACTTAATCTTCAGGCTACTGAGGGTGAGTTCAGGCTACTGAAGTCTGATTTTTCTTAATTTTCCTTTTTTTTTTAAATTAAAAATCTATTTTACTTTCTTTCTTGGATCTTTTATAAAGGTACTTTCCAAGGTTTTAAGAATATTTCTAAGTCCATGAAAGTCTCGTAATGATATACATGAAATGCATGAATCCTAAAATCATTCTAAGTTATGTTGAGCCTCAAATTAAATCATATGAAAATGTAAATACGTAAGATCTAAATACCCATTCCCAAGATGTTCTTGAACTTTGCCGCTTGCATCTTGATTCTCGTACTCTTTGAGTTCCATGGATCTTGCCAGGATATGTATGCTTTACTTTAAGGCTTCCATGACTCATTATCTTTCCATGCATGTTTAATATAAGTCCTGTTTACAACTCAATGCATAGATTAAATACCAAGTGATTTGTCATTATCAAAACCGGATTGGACTCGTAGAGTCAACAATCCCCCATCCTTTTGTTTCAATGTAGTGAACTTGGTCTTATCACCGATCATGTGCCTTGAACATCCGCTGTCCAAGAACCATTTATCCATTGACGGTGTAGTCCTAAAACATACCTACAATGAGGGATTCATTGTGTTAGTCTTTGGAATCCAAATTCTTTTAACTTTCTTTGTATTGTTTTTAGTTGCATTATTGACTTTCCATTCTCCTTGAACTTTAACATACTTTCTTTTTAGTGGGCAATTGAACATTACATGACCTTTAGTCTTGCACATATAGCAAGTGGAATGTTCATGTTTGTTGATTGAAGAAGTACTAGCATAGTGCTTCGCTTCCTTGACAAAGTATCCCATGTATAATTTTTTACTCTTTTTATTTGTTTTTCCATTATAACCTATTCCCTCTTTATTTCCATGTAGTCTTTGTTCTCCAATCATTTTTTCAAAATTTTCTTTTCCTTTGGTGAAGTTATATATAATTTTCTCCTAATTCTCTACTGATTTCTTAAGTTCATTTATCTCTAAATTTTTTTTATTCAAATCATCTACATGAGTTTTGCCTAACTCTTGAGTTATTTCATTTACTTCCTCTTCTAACTTTTTAATACAAGAGTCCTTTTCTTTTTCAATGGTTTTGAAGGATTCAAGTTGCTTAATTAATTCTTTATTTTGATCTTTCAGAGTAATATTTGTCTTAGAAATTTTTATGAATCTTTTATGTAAGGAGAACAACTCAGCTTGCAATTCCTTATAGGAAGGCATACTATCACAAGACTCATTGTAAGATTCTGTTGAAAAGTAGTAGGAATTTACCTCTTCATCATTTGCCATGAAGCATATATTTGCCATCTTTTGTCCACTTGATTCATTTTTTGCTCGCTAGAGCATGAATCATCCCACGTGGCCTTCATAGCTTCCTTCTTTTTCTTCTTGTCTTTCTTGAGCAATGAGCAGTCATACTTGATATGCCCTGGTTTCTTGCAGTGATAGCATATAAGAGGTTCATTCTTACCTTTATTTTCTTTTCTACTTGTGTCTTCTTTTTCAGATTTCTTTTTGTTAAAATTTTCTAGGAAACCTTTTGTTTCTCCTATAAAATTTGCCTAATCTTTTAGTGATGAATGCTAATTCATCTTGATATAAGTCGCTTGATTCACTTTCTTCTTCACTTGAGCTGTTACTAGAAGCTTTTAATGCAATTGACCTTTTATGCTTGGGTTCAAGATTTCTTTTTTTTTTTTTTAAGTCCATTTCATAGGTAAGTAATGAACCTATGAGTTCATCTGGAGAGGTGGTCTTTAGGTTTCTACCTTTCGTGATAGCTGTAGCCTTTGGTTCCCATATGGAGGGAAGACCTCTTAGAATTTTTCTAATCATTTCGTAGGTAGTATAAGTTTTTCCTAAGGCACTTAAGGAATTGATTATGTGGGTAAATCTTGTGTACATACTTGATATGGTTTCATACGAATTCATCTTGAATGCTTCATACTCGCTTGTTAACATGTCTATTTTATTGTCTCTAACATCTATTATTCCTTCATATGTTACTTCTAATTTGTCCCATATTTCTTTAGCCGTCTTGCAGGCCATGACCCTATTAAATTCGTTAGCATCTAAAGCACAGTATAAAGCATTTATAGTGCTTGAATTGATTTGAAGCATTTTATAATCTGAATCGGTCATATACTTTTTCTCTTCTAGAATCTGTTTTCCATCTACTATCTTAGTGGGAATAAGGTCTCCATCCATAACTACTTCCCATGCTTTCCAATCCATGTATTGGAGATAGATTTGCATTCTCTTTTTTCCAAAAGGTATAGTTGTGTCCACAAAAGATTGGTGGACGGGTTGAGGATTGGCCCTCACCGAAGGGTGCTACTCCTATATTTGTCATTTGATCTTTTTATAGTTTCTTGTTAGGAATTACTATAACTAGGCTCTGATAGCAATTGAAATTGGAATGACTTCCCAAGAGGGGGGTCAATTGGGATTTAAAAATTTTATTCCCCTTTTTCTTTGTTCTTTTGAGTTATAACAATAATCAAAACTTAAACACAATCACAAAATTTTTCTAGAATAATCACAATCAAAATAATATAATCAATCACTCAATCCTTGTAACAATAGCCCTGTATCAATATGAAATTTAGCTGAACTTGCATAAGCCCTGAATCACAATTACATTTCTTTCTAATGTTTAGCTTTTAAATAAACTTTCAGATTAATAAGTCAAGGATGATCAACCAACGTAGTCCCTTTTGGTTTCGCAATCAATGCTGATCAATCCAAAACAAATTACCCTTCGGTCTATTTAACAACCGAACACTCAGAATTTATGAATTTTAAAACAACCACACAGATTTTATCTTTTTTTGAAAATAAAGAGTAGGGAAGAGAAAAAAGAACACAGGGTTTTACGAGGTTTGGCTTCAACATAGCCTACGTCCTCACCCTTGGCAAAACCACCAAAGGATTCACTATCACCGTTCCTTTACTAGGCGGAAAAATTCCAATTACAACACTCCTTGGGTAAGGCTAGAGCCCGCCTTCTCCAAACAATATCCCCTTGTTTGGTCCAATGATTCAGCACTTGAACCGTCAATCAATCTGTTACAAAGATATAAAATAAGGTGTACAAAAACTTACTAATTGAAAAACTATGTACTTTAGTAAATTCAGAATATGAAAATTCAATATAAAGCTCTAAAGATTTATCACCGTAAGTATCTTTCAATAGACGAAAGAATTAACAATCGATGCATAATCACAGTGAGAAACTCAGCAAGACTTCAGAGATTTTAGTGAGTGATGAGAGCAATGGAGAACTTTCAGAATTTCAGTAAGCTTTGAGAGAGTATGATAGCTGAATTGATTTCATGGTGTTTAAAATAATGGACCTTGAGGGTATTTATAGATGTAGAAAGACTTCTTGCTTGTTCCCTGAGGGTATTTATAGTCACTGGCAGTCATCTGTCCATGCATATCATACATATTTTTCCAAACAGAAAGGTGGCAGTCGGCTGTCCTCATGGTGGTAGTTGTCTGTTATGGAACAAATCTATTTTTCATAACACACAAAATGGTGGTAGTCGGCTGGCAGAACACACAGATGACTCACTGGTCACTGGTAGTCGTCTTTCCATTGCTTGACAGTCATTTGTCAGGCTTCTGACTTGTGTTTAAAATGCTTTAAAAACATGCCAGTCGTCTGTCACTAGATAGACAGTCGTCTGTCAGCTGGCTGTTTCTCTTTTCAAGTCATTTTTGATTTCTCTCTCTTTTGTTTAATTAACCTTGGAATTTTAACTTGTTTTAACTTTGAAAAACATGTTCCAAGATTTTAAAACTAAGGTTTCTTAAGTATGTCTTTGGCTAATGAGCTTCAAAACGAAATTTCATATTTGAATCAACTTTGAAGTACTTACAAAGCTTTGTTCTATAAACACTTTTGACACTTCTTTGCTTTGAGTCCTTATAATGCTGCTCTTTAATCTTTCAGACTTCTATGAGCTTTCATTATGGATATTTAGTATTCATGTGTGACTTTCGTTGTTCCTTGATCCTTGTAAGCTTTCGTGTCAGGGTATGTGAAATTTGAGCAAATCATCTTTGCTTGAAATAATATCACTTGAAAACACATTAGATAACTTTACTTTGTTATCATCAAAATCCAAAGTTTTTAAGCCTAACTAGGCCAACATGAGTCCCCAGAATATTTCTATGCATTTTTGGGGATGTATATGTGCACTTATAAAGTTAGTAGGACTCTAGTATTGTGTATAAGGTCTAGGTATATCATGTTTTTTTCTACACAGTTGATATGTATTTTTGAACAGGTATATCCCCGGTACCCCACTTTGGGTATGGGTTGACTTTGTTTACAAGTTGTGGTATTAGAGTTTATTGAGTAAAATGGAAAAAAAAATAGTATAGCTAGAAATTTTCGCGCGTTACATTATGTTTTCAGAGCCTAGGTTGCTAGGTTCTGTAGACTTTAGTGCACAGTAGAAAACAATACCAGAGTATAGGAATAGATGTTGAAGAAGACAGGAAATGAGTGGATCAGGATTCTAGTGATTCAATGTTGGATGTTAAGATGAGAATTTAGAATTTTTTTCCGCAGTCTGGAGGCAGGAACTTCGTGGTGGTTTCTGTGATTTTCCTAGAATGACAATGTCAAGAAAATTGTGGTAAATTATCGTCAAGTTTTACTTCTAAATTGCAAGACTAAATCTCAAATTGAGGATAAGGACGTTAGGTTATTTGGTTATATGAGGTTCTTAGTCAGATAAATGTATTAGTCATGTTATGAAGTTAAAATTCTAGGATTATGTTGTTCTTTTTTCAAGATGGACCCTAAGATGGTGGGGGCAATAGAGCAGGGCCTTCCAGTATGGGCGGAGGTGATTCTGATGCAATCCTGCACAGCGTTGCTCAGCAGGTTATGGTTGAGATAGCATGGAGTTCTTGGGAGTAGGGATGCTCATCAGTTGACCAGGGCTAAAGTATAGAACAGTTCACCAGGATGAATCCTCCGGCCTTTTCAGGGAGTGCAAACCCGATTGTGGCTAAGAGCTGGGTCCAAGAGATTGAGAAGATACTGGCAGTGTTGCACTGCATTGATGAATAGAGAGTTTTGTATGCCACATTCAGACTAATAGGGGAGGTTGAGCATTGGTGGTCTGCTGTGAGACCCCTGGAGGAGCAGAGACCAGTACCTGTAGCCATGACTTGAAGCCGGCTTGAAGAGATGTGTTCCGATCAATATTTCCTTGTCACCACTAAAGAAGCTAAAGTGGAGGAGTTCTTGAATCTGACCCAGGGGCACCTGACGGTTCAGCACTATGCGGCAAAGTTTGTTTAGCTGTCTTGCTTTGCCCCATACATAGTCCTAGATGAGGCGAAGAAGGCAAGAAAATTTAAGAGAGGTTTGAGGCAAGAAATTTAAAAGCAGGTGGCAGTTTTGAAGGTGCAAGATTTTGCAAAATTGGTAGATAGAGCCATCGTAGCGGAGATGAGCATGCAGAGGGGTGTCGAGGTACAAAGTCAGAGGAAGAGGCCCACACCTCATAGATTTTAGGCGAATACTAGCCGGGGCCCATGGAGAAGAGGTAGATACAGCGAGGGACAAAGATAGGAGATGGGAAGCCGTGGGTCTCAGGGCGAGCATACTTACCCTATTTGCCCTAGATGTGACAGGAGGCATGTGGGAGAGTGCCTAGCGGAAAGGAATGTTTTCTATCAGTGTGGTAGACTGGGTCACTTGGCATAAGACTATTGTGTGTAGTCGAGCAATGCTCCTACTCTCAAATAATTTCAAGGAAACAATCAGGCACCTTGAGGTGGCCAGTAGAGGAATACCATGTAGGCGTGACTCTACGCACTGACACCAAGAGATGTTGAGGCGGCTGGCGATGTGGTGACAGGTATTATTGCTATGCTTTCAATTAAAGCTATTGTTTTATTTGATTCAAGGGCCACACACTCTTTTGTATCTATGGGGTATATCAAGTTATGTGGGGTAGAAACTCAGTTGCTAGACATCGAATTATCAGTAGCCACACTGCCAAGATTAGTAGTGAGGTGTCAAAGGGTACTTAAAGGGTATCCAGTGGATATTTAGGGGAGAGTGCTACCAGCTGACCTCGTTGTGTTAGACATGCATGGATTCTATATGATATTGGGAATGGACTAGTTACCCACCAACTATGCCAGCATTGACTGTCATCAGAAAGAGGTGGTATTCAGACCACTTGGAGTGCAGGAATTCAGATTTTTGGGGTCGCGTGTGCATTCATCACCACAGCTAGTGCTAACTATTCAAGGGAGGAGGCTACTTCTAGACGTATGTCAGGGGTACACAACTTATGTGAAGGAAATTCTAGAGAAAGAATTGAAACTTACCAATATTCCAGTAGTGAAGGAATTTTCAAATGTATTTCTAGAGGAATTACCTGGATTACCTCCTGACCGTGAGATTGAATTTGCTGTTGATTTGCTTCCAGGGACGGCACTGATTTCTAAAGCTCTCTATAGAATGGCTCCAGTAGAATTAAAAGAACTAAAAGATCAATTGCAGAAATTATTAGATAAGAGATTTATCAGGCCTAGTATATCGCCCTGGGGAGCACCAGTTCTATTTGTGAAGAAGAAAGACAGGTCGATGAGGATGTGCGCATTGACTACAGAGAGATAAATAAAGAGACAGTTAAGAACAAGTATCCTCTTCCCCGTATTGATGACTTGTTCGATCAGCTCTAGGGAACACAAGTTTATTCTAAGATTGATCTTCGATCTAGGTACCATCAAGTGAGTGTCAAAGTAGAGGATGTTTTCAAGACAGCGTTCTGAACTCGGTATGACCACTATGGATTTTTGGTTATGACATTCGGACTGACGAATGCTCCTATAGCATTCATGGACGTGATGAACAGAGTTTTCCATCAGTACTTGGACCAGTTTGTAGTGGTTTTCATTGATGATATACTGATCTATTTGAGGAGTTCTGAGGAGCATGAGACACATTTGAGGCTGATACTTCAGATACTTATAGAAATAGAATTGTATGCCAAATTCAAGAAGTGTGAATTCTGGTTAGAGAAAGTTACATTCCTTAGGCATGTGGTATCCTGGGATGGTATCTCTATAGACCCAAGTAAGATAGAAGCGGTGGTGAATTGGGCGAAACCGAGGAATGTTTAGGAGGTCAGAAGTTTCTTAGGACTGGCAGGATATTATTGCCGGTTCGTAGAAGGATTTTCTAGGCTACCAAGGCCTCTGACACAACTAACAAAGAAGAATGCTAAGTTTGAATGGAATGACGATTGTGAGCAGAATTTCCAGGAATTGAAGTAGCGGCTCATTACTGCACCAGTTTTGACTATTCCATCAGAAGATGGTGGATTCGTAATCTACAGTGATACATCCCAGAAGGGCTCAGATGAGTGCTAATGAAATAAGAGAAAGTTGTAGCCTATGTTTCTCATCAACTTAAAGAGTATGAGAAGAATTACCCTACGCATGATTTAGAGTTGGCTATAGTGGTGTACGCATTAAAGTTCTAGAGACGTTATTTGTATGGTGGAAAGTGTGAAATATTTACAGATCATAAGAGTTTGAAATATTTCTTCACACATAAGGAGTTGAATATAAGGTGAAGGAGGTGGCTAGAATTGATTAAATATTACGATTGTACCATCAGTTACCACCCAGGGAAGGCTAATGTGGTAGCTGATGTGTTAGGCCATAAATCAGGTTGCACATTTGTATCATCAATAGTAATTACACCTTAGATTAGAATGGATTTAGAAAGATTTGGTGTAGAACTAGTAGGAGTAATCATCAGGCATTAATTGCTCATCTGGTACTTCAGCCGACTTTGCTAGAGAAAATTAAGATTGCATAGACACAAGACGCAAAATTAGTAAAGATCAGAGATAGAGTGCAGAGCGGACAAGAAGTTGATTTTAATATTTCATATGAAGAAACTCAGAGGTTTCATAGTAGGTTGTTTGTACCTGATGATGCCGGAATTAAAAAGACTACTTTGGAAGAGGCGCACCGTTCCTTGTATATAGTACATCTAGGAAGTACGAAAATGTACATAGATTTACGAATATCCTTCTGGTGGAGCAATATGAAAAATGAAATTGCTGAATATGTAGAGTAGTGTTTGATATGCCAGCAGGTGAAGGCTGAGCATCAGAGACCGGCGGGACCATTGCAACCACTTCACATCCCTGAATGGAAGTGGGAGCATATTTCTATGGACTTTGTATTAGGGTTACCACCGACATTTCATGGATAGAACGCCATCTAGATGGTTGTTGATAGATTGACAAAGACTGCCCATTTTCTTCCCATCAGAGTTAATTATGTCCATTGTTTCTGACCAAGATCCACGTTTCACGTCTCAGTTCTGGAAAAGCTTACAGAGAGTTTTGGGATCCCAGCTGACTTTTAGCATGACCTTTCATCCTCAGACCGATACACAAACAAGGAGGACTATACAAATATTAGAGGATATGTTGCGTGCATGTGTGCAAGATTTTGGAGGCAGTTGGATTCAGTACCCGCCACTAGTGGAATTTGCTTACAACAACAGCTATCAAGCCAATATTGGGATGGTCCCGTATGTGGCATTATATGGTCGGAGATGGCGATCTCCATTATATTGGGATGAAATTGGAGAAAAGCAGATATTGAGGCTAGAAATGGTACAGTGAGCTTCTGATAAAATCAAGCTTTTCCAGGAAAGAATTAGAATAGCTCAAAGCTGACAGAAAAGCTATGCAAATACCCATCAATGAGCACTGGAATTTGATGTAAGTGATAATGTGTTCTTGAAAATTGCACCAATGAAAGAGGTAATGAGATTTGGGAAGAAGGGTAAGCTTAACCCTAGGTATATTGGGTCGTTTGAGATATTGGAAAAAGTTGGCCCAGTTGCCTACAGGTTAGCATTACCCCTAGCACTATCCAGAATCCATGATATATTTTATGTGTCCATGTTGAAGAAATATGTCATAGATCCATCTCATATAATAAGTTATGAGGCACTGGAGATGGGTAAGACTTTATCTTATGATGAAGTGCCCGTTTAGATCTTAGATTATGAAGAGCAGGAATTACTTACCAAGAAAATCCCACTGGTGAAAGTACTCTAGAGGAATCACGTAGTTGAGAAAGTTTCATGGGAGTTAGAGGAGGAAATGCATCAAAAGTACCCACATTTATTTAGTGGGATCCAACATTAGCCAGGGAAAGGTAATGGTTCAGGTAAGAAGTTGTGTATATCAGTAGATTTTCGTATAGGTTAATTAGTTGAATGTTATAGTTTTCTATTTTGGTTGGTTTTGGGAGAGTTTTGATTTAGTTATTGTGATCTCCCATAATCGTATATGTAACTACAGTATTCCTCCGCCATAAGTGAGGGTAATTAATAAAATTTCAGCATTTTTCTTTAAGGTTAGTGCACATGAAAGATGAAAAATTTTGAGAATGAAATTTTTATAAGGAGTGGAGAATGTAGCAACTTGGAAAACATGAATAATAATAAAATACAGGAAAAGAAGGAATTTGGTTTGATGTAGACCAAATCGTCAATGATTTTGTTATTATCGCGGCACGGTTATGGGTAAAACGGTGGAATGGTTTGGTTAAAAGCCAAACCGTCGATGGTTTTAGGAAAACCGTCGATGCTTTTGTCTAGCAGTGGCTTTTATGTAAGGTCTTGCAGTAAATTTTTCTTAAGGAAAATCAAATCTCTCTCTTTCTCTCTCTTTGGGTTGTGGCTTTCCTTCCTTCTCTCCTCGATTTCTCACCTGATTTTAGCCCGAATCAATTGATAAATGTGATTTCGGGATCCCGACGAAGATTCTTTACAGTTTAATCAGAGTAATTTTGTGAATCGGGCATATCAAGCACCACTCCAAAACCATGGTAAAGAGGTTAATTTTAAAATTTTAGCTAGTTAATGGTAATATGTGGGCTTAGGTATGTTGAATGGTTGTTATTTTGGGGTTAAGTTGATTGAATTAGGGTTTATAAATACAGGTTTTGTGCGAGTGCTGCAAGCATTGTATTGGATTCCCTACAGGCATAGTTCCAGGAAACAGGTAAGGGGATAGATTATGTCAGGTATTTTTAGAAAGTTTACTATTTAAAATATAGTATTTGATTTAGAAATTGTATATATGAATTAATATAAGTTTTTGGTAAATCTGATGTTTAAGCTAAGATAACCCTTGAAACAGATTTATTGTTATTTTTCAGGGGATAGTCATCATATTATAGAATAACACTCATTTGTGTGGCATGAGTATAAATACTTTATTGCAGATATTAGCATGTCAGATTATTTTATGGTTACATAGAACAAGTATGTTTTTATAACAACTTTTTAGAAAATCTATATGTTTTTATAACAACTTTTTAGAAAATCTATAAACAGTACAAAACTTATGATATTTTTAGTATATTATGATAATTCAGCCAGCTCCGATGTCGTGATATTTTTGCTAGCCCAGATGTCGTGATAATTCAGCTGGCCTAGATGCTATGATATTTCAGCTGACCCAGATGTCTTGATATTTCAGCCAACCCAGATGCCGTGATTGGATATATTTATAACAGTTTATTCAAAAACATTATTATGACAGATTTTACACAGAACCATGAGACAATTATATTACAGTTATTATGAAATGTACTATATGATAGCAGGATTTGGATGGCTTAGTTTAGTTTTAGAGCATGGTATCGTAGCTATTAGTTCAAATTAGTGCCACCACACGTCTCAGAGAGAGTGTCAGTGTATGGATAATTGATTGAGCCCAGTGTAGTAGTGTGCCCCCTTGGCAGTCCGGACCAGGTTGGGCAGGCCAATCGTACTTACAGACGAGTCAGTTTTGGTGTAGCATGGTAGGCCAACCATTGCTAGGTCCCACCTACAGGCTGCACAACCCAATTATGTGGGGGTAATACATGATATCAGCTAACTATCCATCTAGGAGATAATTTCAGTATTATATAGATATAACAGACGATTTATATGCATACAGAAATTTCAGTATTACAGATATAGTGGATGATTTATTTGCATACAAAAACTTATTATGACACAGTATGTTTATGTTGAAATATGATTTCTTCAGGTTTATATAGAACATATTTACTTGATTTATCAGATGCAGTTAATTATGTACAGTATATGTTTATAACACAATAGAACTCATGTGCCGCACACTAATGCTAATCTATTCCACTTACTGAGTGGTGTCTCACCCCAGAATTTAAACAGTTTAGGAAATCTAAACAGACGAGTTGAGCGAGCTCTGAGATAGTGGAGGTTTTAGTACTGCCCTAGCTGTAGGGTAAGTATATGAGTTGGAAGAGGGATTTTGCGTGAGTCCCTAGAATATTTATATGGATTTTTGGGGATGTATATATATAATTATGAAGTTAGTAGGACTCTGGTATTGTGTATAAGGTTCAAGTATATCTTGTTTTCTGCTACAAATGGAAATAAAAATAATATAGCCAGAAATTTTCGAGGCGTTACATGATTGATCTACAACAAATCGTTTAACTTCTGAATCATCATTCATAAGTTTATAAGGAAGCCAATCTAGGTTTTTCTAATATTATGGTTTAACACCCAAAATTTTGGTATATGTGTCTAGCACATACTCACGTCACCTCCATGAAACTAATCTTAAAGGGGAGATTTTTTTTTTTTTTTTTTAAATAGCACCTCTCTTTTTGATGATGATCAAAGGGGGAGAAGTTTTTTTTTTTTTTGGTGTTCTATATGTTAGGAACAAGATATTTTTTGTTGTGCATGGGGGAGAAGTGAAATGCATGTGGGGTAGAATGCATATGGTAGTATGAAAGTTCATCTTGCTTATTACTTGTTTTATCTTGCATGAACTTTCTATTTTATGAATTACATGTTGAAGCTCCAATGGATATGTAATATCTAGTTAAGGGGGGAGTAATCTTTATATATGCATATAGTAAGGGGGAGCATATTTTAGTCTTATTTAAGAATGTGCATAATTTGATGGGGGAGCTTTAAATCATACCCTATATAGAACACCAATGGTTTGCCATCATAAAAAAGGGGGAGATTGTTAGCCTTAGAGGCTACGTAAATTTAATTGTCTTGTTTTGATGATAACAACCCATTAGTGGTTCTAAGTTAGCTTATCTTTGCATATCAAGACATATTAAGTATAAATACGAATGCATAGATTAAGTAAATTCTTAATAGATTAGACATCATCAAAAAGGGGGAGAATGTTAGCCTTGGTGGCTACACTATCATGTTTTATGTATTTTGATGATATTAAACTATATGTGGTTTCTAGTATTTTCTATCTTTGTAGATCATGCTTAGTAGAGGTATAAGTGTCAAATACATGAACTATTGGCCAGAAGGCAAAGATCGGACCGAGTTGATGTTCGAACAGAAAGAACAAATGGACACGTACCCGGAAGAACCCAAGCACAACCAAAGTGAGCTTAATGTTGTATTTTATGTAATGGGTGTGTGTTTGAGGTAGTATATCTGGTAACTCTTGCGGTTTTGTTTCACACATAATTTCTGAGCAAGAGTTGAGCATTGCATATGCATACTAGGACACTTGAGTTTATATGATTGCATTAAAGTCACAAACTCACATTCATGATTTTTAAAGTTAAATTCAAAGAGTTTGTCAAAAACAATCCTAAACTCAAAATATGTTTTTAAAGGGACAAGTTTTTAACATCCTAGTTTAAGAACATTTTTATACTTGGTCCCGGTTTTGTTAAAGCATGGTTAATGTCCTAAAGCTTCAAAGAAGTCAAATACTTTTTATAAAGGACATTCTAAGCATATAAGATATCAAAAGATCTTTCAAAGATATTTTCATAAATCAAGATATCTTATATTTAAGTGGAAACTCACTTAGACAAATTTTAATCTTCATTAGACTTTATATATTTTATATACTTTTGTACAAAAATATTTTAAGTGATTAAAAGACTTTTTGGTTGGGTTTAAAGTTTCAGCTATGCACTTATCAAATTTCCTAAACACCTTTCGGTATTTGGGACTTAACTTTTTCTAGAAAAGATAAAAAAGGACAATCTTGGTGTCCTTGGAAATCTAAGAAAAAATCCCTCAACTTTTATGTTGATGACTTTTTCTAATTCAGGGCACGTATTGACAAGAACAGGGAATTTGTCAATGAGTGACTAGTTGACACTAGTCGACGAGTGCGGGGCACTAATTGACGAGTGCAGGGCACTAGTTGACGAGCCCAATGGACAGAATGACACTAACAGGAAAAAATGGCTCGTTTTGTTTGGGAATTGCTCCCAACAGTCCAATAATGGCTAGTTGGGTATTTTGGCTATATATACAAACTATTAGGCTTGTTTAGACATGGTTTTTGATTGGTTTTACACAAGTTAGTCATAAATATCATTTTATACCAAAAACCTAAGCTAGCACTTTGCATCATTGTTGTTCTTATTCAAGTGCTCAACTCTCTTTTGCTCATTTATTGTGTTTGATTCACTCCTTGAGAGAGTAGTGTGAGATTGTGTTGTAACTCATAATAACACATTTGATGAGTAATTTCTTTGTATCCATCATCTCTTGTAAAAGGTTCTTTGTGAACCGTTTGGTGAAGGTTCGTTGTGAATCGAAGCGAAGGCTCTTGGTGAGCACGGTAGGGATTTGTTCCCGAGTGTAGGTGTTGACCTTATCGGTCACGCCTGATTTTGATTATGACAAATACTCTTTGTATCTAATGGGTGTTTGAGGTTTTGTGCAGGAACTAAGATTGTTAAGATCAAGATGGGCACAAAGCAAGTAAAGCCTGAAGACCGATTATCGATCTTAATTGTAATATAATTCATTCGTGAAAATCAGTATGTAATAGTAAGTAGGGCTCTGGTTTGTAATAAGCTCACACACATCACATGTATGATTTATTTTGTAAGCTCAAACCAGATGCAAACTAAAAGTGACCTTAGAAAGACCCTAGGGTTTTCCCTTTGGTCGACCGACACCAGACTTTTTCGGTGTCTTGAAATTGGACCCCAAGTGACCCTAGGACACACACATTTACACATATATTTGTTAGGCACTTGAATAGAGTTTGTGTGTCTTAAAACGGGACCGAAATGCACACTTGGTGCACTTTCGGTCGATCGAACCAGGCAGTTCATTTTGCCCTGGTTGACTGAACTAGGCCTGGGTCAACTGTTGACCAAGTCCCTGGTCGACCGAACCAGGTAGTTCAAAGAGCCCTGGTCGATCGAAATCCCCTGGGGTCAAAAGTTTGACCATCTAGTCGACCGAGACAGAAATGAACTCCAACTACCTAGTCGACTGAGGGTCGTCAGGAAAATTCTTAGCGGTCTGGTCGACCAAACCAGCCAGTTCAAAATGGCTTGGTCGACCGAGACCTCAGTTCAAAAGTCCCCTAGTCGACCGAACCATATGAGACTTGGTCGACCGAACTTGTTCTGGTCGACCGGATCTCTCGGGTTGTCCTGATTTTTACCACAGTTAAATATTTTTTAAATAAGGTTAAAATGCTTTAAACATCATTAAACTTTCCTAATAATACCCAATAGGTCCCCAACGGTCATATTTTCTCCTATGCCTATATATATGAGATCATTTGAGAAAATTAGGATGGATTAACCACTTTGATTAGGAGAAATTCTTTGAAATTTTCAAATCTTATTATACTTATATTTAAGCCTCCTACACTCATACTTACCTTCTCATACTGATTAAACCCTTTGTAAGTTGATTGAGTGTTAGTCTAAATAGGTTTGCTCTCCCACTCTTGATTGATTGATTCAATTTTTACGAGAACTAAACCTAAGTGTTCTTAGGGGGCTTTTGCTAATAAGTCTATCCTAAGAAGACTTGCTTAAGCTTCTAAAGTATTGCATTTGTGTTGCAATATCTTAGGAAGCTTGTATTTGTCTTTGGGTTGCAAAATCATTTTCAAAACATACTCAAATATCTTGTGTGATTTATATTGACATATTTGTGAAAAGATTTTTGTGTTTGTGATGGTGATCTTTGTTGCAATATTCACTCACTCATACATTATTTGCTGAATACAAAGATTACACATCTTTTGCAAACCAAGCATATACATAATTCAATACTTACATGCTTGAGATATTATGCTGATTGAAATACTTGAGACTTGACATCTTTGTGTGAACTTATTTGCTAAATATCTTGTGATACAAAGATTTCTTGTTTGTCACTCTCACGTACGCATTACACAGATAGAAAATACCTTTGAGAGTTGAACCATTTAGACCACACTGAGCTTACATATTAAATCATATTGTGGTGTTCGTTATGCGCCCATTTGGGTACATATTTGCTTTACACGAAAGCACAATCACTGTACCATTCGATTATATACACATATTTTGTATATCCAGGCACGGGCCTGAAGAGGGAGACTAGCCTTGGAATAGTCTCGGATTGGCTTAGACCCGATTAGGAAAGCTAGGTGCGCCATCCTATTAAGGCGTGTAGGTTGAGGTCAGCCCCGCTAATTGACCTGGTTAAGGTTAAGATCAGCCCTGTGTTAATTTGACCTGGTTGTAAAGGGTGCCGCTCCACCCTTAAGTGAGCTATTAGTGGAATCCTCGGGCTTGCGAGCTAGAGGCGGGGACGTAGGCACAGTTGGCCGAACCCCGATAACATATCGTGTGTTTGTGTATAGTGTCGCACTTTATATTTATCGCACGTGTATGTTATTATGTGAATGATGCGCTTGATTAAATTTTCTGCATATTATATTTATCGGTGTATTTGGAACTGGATAGAAAGACCCTAGGTTGTTATACTCAACTGACATCTAGTTCAACCTAGGAGAAAATTTTAAAATTCCAATTCACCCCCCTCTTGGGAATATACCAATTCTAATAGTAGGGTTTGGTATCCGAGTTGTAAGGTTTGCTCTGCCGGTGGAGGAGTGTTATAGTGGATTGTGGAATCCTTGGCTTGGTGCTAAGGCGTGGATGTAGGCTTAGTGCCGAACCACGTAAAAATGCGGGTGTTGATATTTCTCTCCTTATACTTTTTATTATTTGTCTTGTACATGATTTAAATTTCATATATTGTGATATACTTGCTTGAATCTTGCCAAGAGATTTTATTTTGTAGAAAAATACATATTCCGCGAAAAGAGTCTATTCACCCCCCTCTAGACTACATGCTCCTGGGGCTGAGACGTCTAACACAAACCCTTCGTTATCTTAAGCCAATAAAGCTTTTGCGTAAGATATAACTTGTTCATAAGCGACTTGGATATGTACTGGCTTTCAAGCTTCAACCAAATTGTCGTCGATGATTCCTCACCCATGACATTGCATATAATGTCATCAGCTAGATAATGCCAGATAATGGAAACCGCCTTTGCTTAAAGCTCTTTCCAACTTGCATCATTTATGTCATTCAACTTCTTTTCGTATAATGCCTTCACCATCACTTGCAGCATTAGTAAATCTTTCACCCTTTTTTTCCAAAACCCGATATTACTAGTTCCATTGATCTTATTCACATCAAACTTTATCAAAGAGACCTCAGCCATTGTTGAACCAATAGCTCTTATACCACTTGTTGTCATTCATTCAACTTGAACACGCGTAGCAAAAGCATACAATCAAACACGAAACAATCAACAACCACTAATGCAATCACTCAATGATGAAATATACTCAAGAAGCAATCAAACAATAATAATAAGAAGCAAAAATACAACTAGAATGCACAAGATTTATGTGGTTCGACAATAGCCTTTGTCCACGAGGGCAACACTTCGGTTTTCACTATGAACAATGTCAAAGCTACAATATTTGGGTTACAATATTGTGTAAGTATGAACCCAATGCATATAGAAGTGTTCTAGTTTTTCTTAACTACATATTTATCGATCCCCCAGAGGAAATCCCTTCGATAAGCCCAATCTACAAGACTTTGATTTGAAAATACGTAATCTATGTCGACAACAACCGTCGATGATTTAGCCAAATCATTGACGGTTTGGTGCTAAGAAAAAGACCTTCTGTGTATGGCCTGAAACCGTTGACAGTTAGGGCCCAATCCATTGATAATTTGCCCTTAGACCTGCAGAATCCTCTCATGCAATTGTCCCTCACTTCACGTAACTTTCTCCGGTACATGTGATCCACACTAAATATGAGCCACATCCTCAACATAATGGATGGTGTGGGATTCTTAACTTCACATAGACTTCCACGACATTAACAAATGTACTTCCATAATTTGGCAATGAATTAATTTTGTTGTTAAGATTGATAGTATCTCTAACACATTGGAATTTTAGGATATTAGCATCAATCATATTGGCCAAGCACGTTTATGTGATACTCACATGAAATATTTGGATTATGAAATCTTATTTCTACCTCAAATTTTCCCTTGGGGGTACCCATTGATGATACAAATCAACTAAGGGTGTTGGGATGGTCGTGAATTCTCTTTTGGGTATAGCATAGGAGTTATTTTGGTTAGGATTGTGGTTTGACATATTTGAATTATTGGCTAGCTGACTGATGATGGGCTGAGTGGTATAGGTGCAAATGACTTGGGTATTTTGATTCTATGCCTTTCCTTGAGATATAAGCTAACTTCCCCATACTTTTTTTTTTTGATGAATTTTTTCTTTGTAGTGACTTGATTAATTATTTTCAAAGTGTTGTAATCAGTTAGCTTTCTTGATTTCAGACCAATTTCAATTCACTCTCCAATTGCCACCACTATTGAAAAGTTGGATAAGTTTAATGGAATTATCTTAGCATAATACATTCCCTTTAGTGACTTTACAAAGGTACTCACCATTTCTATATCGGATAATGGTGATATCACTTATATTGCAACCTCTCTCCATCTTTGTGCATAACCTTTGAAGGTTCGAAACTTTTCTTCTCCATATTCTCCATACTTATCTTATTTATACCAACATCAGCATTGAATTGGTATTGTTTTCAAAAAAAGTTAGCCAGATCCATCCATTTTTTAACTTTGCTTTTATCTAATGAAGTGTACCACCTCAATGAAGGTCCAGTCAAGCTTTCGTGGAAAATGTGCATTAGTAAATTTTGGTTCTTCATATATGATCCTATCCTTCTTGCATACATTTATAAACATATCTTGGGACAACCTAACCCATTATACTTGTCAAAGTTTGGAACCTTGAACTTCTCTAGAAGTACCCCATCTGTGAAGAGATAAAGATCTTCAAAGCCACCTATCCTATGCCTTGTAACCCTTGGATTAATCTCAGTTGCTTTTCAATATATATCATACGGTCTTTGTCTCTTTCTAACCTTTTCTCTCCTTCCTTAGTCTTAATTAACTTTGCTAGATCAGTGTTGGTTCTTTGTCTAGCTTAAATGATGAATATTGGCTTCTGTGAAACTAGTTGTGCACTTGTAGGTTGAGTTTTGTTAATAAGGGTGCCTTTCCTTTGATGTACAGGACAAGGTTTGCTACTAATTTTTCCAAATCCTCAATTATTTTGTCCATTGGAGACTCTCATGTTGATTAGATTCTAGTATCACTATGCACTAGAAAAAAATTGGTTTTTAGTGACAAAATTATTAGCGATGGTTTCAATTTTGTCACTAAAAGTGGTTTTTTTAGTGATAAAATTGAAACCGTCACTAATAATTCTGTCACTAAAAACCAATTTTTTTCTAGTTTAGTGACAAAATTATTAGTGACGGTTTCAATTTTGTCACTAAAAGTTGTTTTTTAGTGACAGTTTTTAAAAATTGTCGCTACTAGTGTAAGTATTAGTGACGAAATAGTAACCGTCACTAATACGTTCGTCACTAAAACCCAAATTTTCTCGCCGATCCATCACGGAAAACCATTTTTCGTGCAAAAACTAACCCGAGAAAATATTAGCGACATTTTTTGGAGTATTAGTCACGACATTAAAGTGTCACTAAAAGGCACTTATTAGTGACGGTTAGATAACTGTCACTATTAAGTCTTATTAGCGACAGTTTATTGAAACCGTCACTAGTAGTCTTTTATTAGTGACGGTTTTTATAAATTGTCACAAATAGTCTATTATTAGTGATGAATTTTTTAAACTGTCACTAATAGTCTTCCCTATTTAATGGACCAGAGCTGTTACACATCATATTATATAACTTTTCCCCTAGGGAAGTTCCACTTTTCCCCTAGACATACTTTGTAGTATTGTGCAAAGGCTTCACGGAAGCATTACTCATTTTTAGCTTCTTCAATGAATCAGGTCCTGAAGGTCTATCTTTTCCGACTTTTCCTAATAGAAGCAACCTAGCTAGCTCTTTCAAATCTGTCTGGCCATATATGGATTGAGATTGTTCTTAACATATATATAGTACTACTGGACGAAAAAAATAAATAAAATAAAAACAAATGAACAGTGGCAGATCATATTAGTAATAGTTTTTGGAACCATCACTAATAATTAAAACAAATAGTTTAGCTTACAGATCATTAAAACCTAAAGGTAAGGCCTTCCCGCAGAGACGGAGATGGCCAAGGAATTACCTCAGCTCGCCGTGCTAGACAAACATGCTAGCCCCATTAGTACTGTTCTAGGTCACCTAAGTAGTGGCCAAGATGAAAACAAAACAAAACCAATACTATCTAAAATCATATACATTTTGAATAAGCAATTTAAGAGGCAGACACTACATGATTCGAAATAGGATGTGGTTAGGTATCCAAACAGACTCAAAAATTTATTTGGGTAGGTGACATCCCCTAAAATCATTCTACTTGCCAAAGTAGCGCCCTAAGACTAAAGATGCTGGCAATCAAGGCCAGTAAATACACACTCGGTCAGTAGTAGGGGAGGTAAAGCTCCGACATCCTACAATTTTCAATTTAAACCAAATAAAAATCTGGATGAGTTGAAGCATATGAGACAACGGGCTAGAAGAGCATGTCAATCATAGGGTTAATGGGAACAGAGCCATTACACATCATATTATAAAGTTTTTCCCCCAAGGAAGTCCCACTTTCATGCATCATGATCTGCGGAAGATAGATTTTTCTAGTTTCTCTAAGACAGACTTTGTAGTATTGTGCAAAGATTTCAAGAAACGTTACCCATTTTTAACTTCTTCGATGAATCAAGCCTTGAAGATCTTTTATCACTTTTCCTAATAGAAGCAACCTCGATCTTTCAAATTTGAAGGAAAGAACTATATGTCTAGCCATGAACTGGGATTGATATTAACATACAGTGGACAAAAAAAATGGAAGAGTTGTCATTGATAGTGAATATTGGTTGATAAGATTCTCTATAAATTTCAATCCTTTCAAGTCCATACCTTTTGGAACAACCGTGTACAGACCAGGGAAGGTGTGGTCTATATATATTGTACATGTATATATTATATTATGAGTATAGAATATTATAATATAATTTAAACCTTTCCGAGGGGATATATATATAAGATCGAGCAAGTATTGTTCTCGCACACATATGGGGACACTTCAAATGAGAGCAGAAAATTGTAACTCCTGCTTACAAAATATTATAGAAGAAAATATGTACAATGATCCATATGTGTCAGTCTGCCGTGCTGCATGCCACCGATATAGATACACGTACTTGACATTAATTTCATTGTTATATTTTTTCTTCTTTTCCTCAACAAAAAAATTTAATCTAAATTAATTAATGCTAAATAAATGTGCCAAGTTATAACTTTTAAGCATCCCCTTAAAAATTATTTAATACTATATTATATATATTACACATAGAATTTTAGTAATTGTAATAGTCTGTTATTAGTGACGATTTAGAAAAACAGTCACTACTACTATGTTTTTAGTGACGATTTAGAAAAATCGTTACTAATATTACTTTTATTTAACAAATATAAAAACAATTTACTTACATATTAGTGATAGATTTAAGGTATTAGTGACAATTTTAAAATCGTCACTAATACTCTAACCCTGTAATAACCCTATACCAGCGCTGATGACCCCTTATTTCCCTCCCTCCCTCCTTTTCCCTCCTCCCGAATTCCGTTCCCTACACGTCTTGCCGTCGTTTCCACCACCATCGTCGTTGCTCGTGGGAGCTCTTCCCACCGCCGCTGCCGCCACTGCTCACCTGAGGTTGCCCCACCGTCGTTGCCGTCGTCGCTCGCTTGACCTAGACGGGTAGTCCAGCCAAAGCTCCTCAGGTTCTACTTCTTCTTCTTCTTCTTCTTCTTCTTGGCCTTCTGCAAATTGTGAGGGTTCAGCATGTGTGTGTGTCTGCAAATCGTGAGGGTTCAACATGTGTGAGTGTGTGTCGCGTGTGTGCGCGCCTGCCTGTATATGTGCGTGTGTGTCTAAATGTGTGTGTGTGAGTGTGTGTCTGCATGGGTGTGTGATTTTGTGTGTGTGTGTGTGTGTGTGGGTGGGTGTGTGTGTGTGTGTGTGTGTGTGAGTGTGGATTTTTGTGAGATTGTCTATTATGCTCTAGTTTGGTAAATGGGTCTATGATATATGAAACTCAATATGGAGGTTTCGATAATATTCTGAACTTTTTTTTTTTTTTTTTGCATTTAAAATGGCATTATTTGTATGTTTTTCTCCTCTGAATATTCTATTGTTCTGAGGTTTCATGTACTGGTGTTAATCTGCGGAAATGTTTTGGTATTTGAGTTTTCAGGGGTTGTATGGTTTTTCACTTTTAGTGGTTTTTGAATCTAAAATTGATGTTAACTTGTAATTATATTAATTCATTTACTTGAGCTGTATAAATCTGGCTAACGTGTCCATTTTCAAAAAATATATATATATTTCTAGTGTGTGTATATATATATTGTTGATTAGGGTTTTTGATATTACTGTTGTACATGGTCATTCTATTTAATGTTAGGCTTTTTTAATGTTTGTTAGTTTGGATTCCCAAATCAATTGGGATTTATAATTAATATAAGTCACAAATCAATTAGTGTTGGCCTAACTAGGCTTTTCAATCTTATTTTGATGATAACAAATGAATGATATTTTAACATGTGTTGTTGAGTGACTTTATTTTAGGATTAAGTAAAACTACACTCATAAGGGAAAAACACCTATATATTGAACATCTAAACCCTAGTATGTTAGCCAAGATCAACAAGAACAAGAACAATGATAAGACTCAACTACAAGAGGAAGAAAATCAAAGCTTGGCAATACGATTGAGCATATTAGCACAACTTGGGAGATCACACCACTAAGGTTGTGATTGGGATTTCAAATCTTATGCTACACATCTGAGCTAAACCTACTTTGATCCTCAAAAGGTTTTCTTGTGATTGTTATACAAGCTTATTTGATATTGAGGTTTGGTAAATCATACTTCTTGTTAAAAGTTAGCTGCATAGAGTTCTTCATATATAAACTGATCTATTTGTTGATATTCATTTTTCAAAGAGTTTGTCATTGCAAAATCCATTTTTGAATATTTGATAAGAGGTTGATGTTGAGTGTGCATATAGTAAATCATTTTTGAGAAGATTACCACTTGAGAAGAGCTTTATTTATTGATTAAATACTTTAGGTTCAAGTGAGTTTTCATTCAAAGACTTGATATTTTTAATATTACAGATCTACTTATTTGAATATCCTTAGTGTTCATTGTAGACACCCTATTTTTGCCATAACCAAATAGATCAAGGGGTCCCCTCTTATTATTTTCATTATTATTATTATTATTATTATTATTATTATTATTACTTTACTATTATTATTTTTGATATATTATTATAGTTGTTATTATTATTATTATTATTATTATTATTATCTTTAACTGTAAATATAATTATTATTATTACTATTTTACTATTATCATTTTTAGTATTATTCTTAGTATTACCACCATTATTTTATTATTATGCTCATTATTATTTTTAGTATGTTCATTGTTATTATTATTATTATTATTTTATTATTATTATTTTCATTATTTTTATCATTCTTATTATTACCTCACTATAATTATTTTTGCTATTTCCATCTTTATTAGTATTATCATTATTTTCAAATCTGATTATTATTATTACATTATTATTATTATTATTACCATATTAGTATTATTATTATTCCCATATATTTTATTACCATAAAGGTATAAAGAAGAAAAATAAAAAATAAAAAATAAAAAAAGAAAAGAAAAGAAGAGGAGTTCGGGTTTTCCAAATTTTTTTATAAAAGGAGGGGGGCGGGGGGTTCGCAGTTGAAGAGAGGCACGGAAGAAGAGCCAAAAGCAAAAAAAAATAGCAAAATAGAAACCTCCTTCTTCTTTTTCTTCTTTTGGAGTCCTGCTCCCCGACCCGGGGGGCCTCGCCGTTCCAGCCATCGTCAGCCTCCAGCCAGCCGAGCACAGCTCTGGCGCTCTCTCTTCCTCTCATCCTCTGTTTCTCTCTCTCCTATCCTCTGTTTCTCTTCCCTTGCCCCCTCTGCTCCAGTCATCATCCTCGGCCACCACCGCGTCCAGCCATCATCTCCAGTAGACGGAGTACCACCCGAGACCAGGACAGAACACTACGGTTGCTCCAGAACTCCCCGAAGTCTGCAGCTTCCACTGCTCCTGCCAGCTTTCACTAGATCCTCCACGGCCCAGCCACAGCTTCCAGATCACTGCAACACTCCGACGACGCCCATCGCCATAGTTTCCGGCGACCCTGCACTGGTTGTCGTCTCTGGCATCTTCCCCTGTCCCAACCACCCGAAGCCACCTTTGTCTCCGGCGGTGAGTCTTTTGGTAAGCCCCTCTACTCCCACAAACACATCAACACAACGCACCCAGCACACAGTGCACACACCCATCTGCATCCCCCATGGAACCCCCTCTGCTGCTGGTCGCTGCTCTAGTTACACCGGCACCCAGAGCTCCGGCTTCTCCCAGGTAGTCCTCTGCACGCCAGCCACAACACACACAATGCACGAGTCCTTGTTTATTTTGGTTTCACTGTAAAGATTATTTATTTATTTTTTATTTTGTTATCACCCTCTTGTTCTGGTTTTTTTAATTTTGTTATTAACGTAAATACTAATTTGTTTGTTCTCTGTTTTGTACGATTCTTGTTAGGGGCTTATTTCAATGTTCAAAGATTAAATCTTGTGGTCATGATTTTATTGTATATATATTAAATAAGTTAATTTTATGATACTTGTCAATGTCTATTTATTCATTCATTTATTCTTAAACATTAGACATGGTTGTAGAATCTTTATTGTGGAAATTCATTTTAATAGTTGAAGTTTGAAATCTTGTCGCATGAATCATATTGACATAAGAGTTTTAAAGTTATAATATGAGTTTTGGTATTTAAATGTTGTATTTATTTGAGTATATAATATTCAAGTTGCATACCTAATATTAGGGCTATGGTTGTATTCATTAAAATATTAATGTTCATGTTATAAGGTGTATGTTGTTCATAATGTTTGATATTCGTTTCTAGGGTTTTTATTTCTGTGTGTCCATTATGTGTTTAATATTCTTATTATCATAATACTTATTTTTTTAAAGGGCGTTATTGTTTGTTTAGGTACATATGTAGGGTTTCAGTTCATCATTGTGTTAGGGTCCTCATTATTAATATGATGTTATATTACTATGGTATTTGTTTGTGTTTTAGTATTTTAGTACATATATGATATTATTATGGTATTCTTAGTATTATGTATTACGTTATATATTTGGTATACTCACATGATAGTAGTTATTATGATATTGTTCTTTTTTTATGTATATATTTTTATTGATATTTTAGTATACATAACTCATTATAGTATTTTAGATATATATATATGGTATTATTACTACGTTTACATTTAGTATCACTCATTAGGGTATTTTTAGAATTTTAACACATAGGGAACTATTTAATATGGTATCTTTAGGACATCTAATATTACCTATTAGGGCATTTTTAGCCTCTTAATATATAAAGTATTTCTTTTTATAGTATCCTTAGTATATTAATATATATAGTATTATGGTATCTAGTTACTTATTTTGACATTCATAATATTTTAGTAGGTATGTGTTGCTTATTACTCTATTACCATATATTAAAACCTCTCATATTAGTATTTTCCTATAAAAAATTCAATACAATTTCAAAAATTGGGGGTGTATTTTCTTAATTATTATCCCTATGATTTTAATGCTAGGGTATTAGCCTTCGGGCTTCACGTACTTTTAGTTCTGAGGGAATATATATATATAGTACATATATTTTTGTATTATTTATTTATTTTATTTATTTATACTACATGTATATTTATAAATCCACTAATAGAGGGGTAATTTGAAAGATTTATTAGATTAACTTAGGGATAATTCCGAATTAATTAGGTACCGTTCGTAAGAATGGGTACGTAGGGGGTGCTAGTACCTTCCCTTCATGTAACCGAACTCCCGACTCCAACTCTGGTAACATAGGCCCATTCTACCCCTAACGGGGTAGTAATCATGTGTTCTAACCACACTTAAGGTTAGTGGCGACTCCAATGTTCCTATTTTTTTTGAAAATATTAAACCCCATTTTTTATTTAGCCGCTCGGGGCACACGCGCTTCTGGGACGTCGCGACAGCTGCGGAGTGGTGAAATAAAAATGTGCTTTAAATTTTCAAGAAAAACATGGAATTGTCGGAGTCGCCACTAACTTTTAGTGTAGTTAGAACACATGATTACTATCCCATTAGAGGTAGAATGTGTTTACATTATCAGAGCTGGGGTCGGGAGTTCGGTTACGCGAGGGAAAGGTATGAGCACCCCCTACGTGCCCGTTCCTACGAACGGTACCTAACTAATTTAGAACTATCCCTAAGTTAATTTAATAAGTCTTTCAAATTACCCCTCTATTAGTGGATTTACAAATATACATGTGGTATAAATAAATAAAAAAAATAAATAATAAAAAAATATGTACTATATATATATTCCCTCATAACTAAAGGTACGTGAAGCCTGAAAGCTAATACCTTAGCATTAAAATCATAGGGATAATAATTAAGAAAATACTTAAAAAAATACACCCCCAAATTTTGAAATTGTATTGAATTTTTATAGGAAAATACTAATATGGGAGGTTTTAATATATGGTAATAGAGTAATAAGCAACACACACCGACCAAAATATTATGAATGTCAAAATAAGTAATTAGATACCATAATATTATATATATTAATATACTAACGATACTATAATAAATCTCACCACATGTAAACATAATAGAAATACCATAATATTATCACTATATATATTAAAATTTTAAAAACACCATATATGCTAAGATCCTAAAAATTCTAAAAATAACATAAACAATATGAATGTATCAAAACCCTAAGATATATACACAATTAACATAGCAATAGGGAAAACCCCAAAGTATACGGTATTAATGCAACAATACTAATAATCCAAAATATACCATATTAACAAAATCATAATAATAATCCAAAATATACAATATTAATATGAAGTTACTGAAGCCCTAATAAGTATAAATATGGGATAATCAAAACCCTAAATAAAACTATATAAACAATCATGAAACAATCTAGACCTTAAACAAAACTTAAACAATATTAATGTGAAAAATAATCTAAACTAAAAATACCCAAGCAATGTTAATCATGAAACAATCTAAATGCTAAACATAAATAATAATGGACATAAGTATAACTAGTAAATTAACTACTATACCAAACGTACTAAACATAATAAATAATAAAAGTGAAGGTAAAAATAAAAATCTAAACTTAATACTTACATAACAAAAAGAACACCATATATATATATATATATATATATATATATATATATAATACCTAAAGATACCACCTTTCGTGCTGATTTATATAGCCAGGGACTGAGGAGGAGGTCGTCAGGGTTGCAGGAGTCCGTGGTGGCCGGGACTGGTTCTGTGAGGATGGTGGCCGGAATGCTGGCCTGCTCGAGTGCTACTGCAAGATTGGTGACGAACGGAGAAACGGTAGCGACGGCGAATGGTGAGAGGCGAAGACTCCGAAGTCTGAGGAGTGACGTCCCTAGGGGATGACAACAGTGGTGGTGGCATCGTGGAGTTCCGTTGCAGGTGCAGTACTGGTATGACAGAGAATAGGGAGCTGTCGGAAGTGGATCGCTGGAGCTTAAGGGTGGCCGCTGCTGTGTTGCCGGAGAAAATTGGGTGTGCAGCTGAGGGACTTCAAGGCTGGATTGCTGGAGGTTTGAAGGGCGGCTGGAGCAGAGGTGCTCGGGTCTCTGGTTCTGGGAAGCAGACGGGGAGTTGCAGAGCCACGTGAAGATGATGTGGTTAGAGGTCGGGGACTTCAATTGGAGCAGAAGATATTGCAGAGGACTGACCGTGGGGTTGACTGTTGCAGGAGTCTGGTTCATGGAGCGGGGACTGTGCGGAGAGAGTGACGGGAGGATGAGGGAGACGATGGAAAGAAAGCAGAGAGGGAGAGTTACAAGGAGATAAGGGAGAAACATAGAGAATGGAGCAGGGAAGAGAGGGGGGTTGAGATGCAGCGGCTGTTGCCGCTTGGACAGAAATCCGGCCAGAAAACAGATTAGGCTTTTTTTTTTGTTTTGTTTGGCTCTACACCCCCCCCGCCCCCCGGCTTGGCTGTAGCCCCCCCCCCCCCTTTTTATAAAAAAATTTGGAAAACCCTAACTCCTCTTTTTTTTTTTTTTGATTTTTTTTCTTCTTTATACCTTTATGGTAATAAAATATATGGGAATAATAATAATAATAATAATAATAATAATAATAATAATAATAATAATAATAATAATACTAATATGGTAATAATAATAATATAATAATAATAATAATAATCAGATTTGAAAATAATGATAATACTAATAAAGATGGAAATATCAAAAATAATTATAGTGAGGTAATAATAAGAATGATAAAAATAATGAAAATAATAATAATAATAATAATAATAATAATAATAATAACAATGAACATACTAAAAATAATAATGAGCATAATAATAAAATAATGGTGGTAATACTAAGAATAATACTAAAAATGATAATAGTAAAATAGTAATAATAATAATTATATTTACAGTTAAAGATAATAATAATAATAATAACTATAATAATATATCAAAAATAATAATAGTAAAGTAATAATAATAATAATAATAATAATAATAATAATAATAATAATAATAATAATAATGAAAATAATAAGAGGGGACCCCTTGTTCTATTTGGTTAGGGCAAAAATAGGGTGTCTACATTCATGACGATATATTATTGAGGGATATTTTCTAAAATATATTACATTAAGATTTTGATCTTTGGTATACATATCGTATTTATACTAAGTTGCATATTATAAAGACCACATAGTGGTTGGAATCTTGAGAGAAATATTGTTGTGATTAAGTGTGTTTGAAATTTTTGTAATCTTCAAAATTGTTTTTGTATTCAAAGATTTAACATAAGTTCTTCAAAGCATTGACTTACATAAATATTTTTTTGGGATATTTGATAAAAGGGAAAGGCTAGTGAGTTGTATTCATTCATAAAACGATTGTATCATTTTCATACATATTGAGCTTCGAGTTTCATCATATGATTATGTATTAGGAATTTCAATTGTACTCACTAGTTTTGTTGGAAGCGACTTTGAGTGTTTTACAGATTTGATTGTATTCACGGCTTGGGTTATGAATCGGGTTTGAGAAGAGAGTTGTATCTCTTGTAAGCAGCTGATTAGGAGGAAGTTGTACCTCTTTTAAGCAGCGGATTATGAGGAAACTATACCTCTTGTAAGCAGTGGATGTAAGGGAAGTTCCGTCCCAATTTAAGGAGCAGGGATTATAGTGAAATCCTTGAGTGAGTTGTTTAATGCGAGGACGTAGTTCGGGTTTGCTAAACCTCGTAAAAATTGCGTTTACATTCTCTCTTCTCTTATCTCTTTACTTTCTGCACTATATTTCATTAAGCGTATTGCATGTGTATGTTGAATAACTCTACACGCACTTAATTAGGTAAAAAAAACTCATTGACAAAATAAATTTAATTCAGTCTTAAATCCCTGCAATTGATTTGTTAAATATACAAATAGGGTTTAAGTTGTAAATAGTTTCAAAAAATTTTAAAATACCCAATTCACCCCCCCTCTTGGGATTACTCCTAAATCAACATTTTGTATCAGAGTGGATGTACATACACGTAATTGTTAATTTGTAAAAAGATCACATGGATTATTGTGGTGTATCCCCATTTGGTGTGGGACAAATCCCTGCAAGACCTCCAATGTTTTGTGGTGAAAATTTCACCGAGTGGAAAATAAGAATGACTATTTTTATCAAATCAATGGATTGGAGGACTTGGAGAGTAATTGCTCAAGGAAACTTAGTTCCTATGAAAATTATTGATAATGCTGAAATTCCTAAATCTGAATATGAACTAAATGAGAATGACATAAAATTAATGCAAATAAATTTCGGTGCTATGAACATTCTATTACTTGGTTTAGATACTAATGTTTTTTCATGAAATCAAGTCATGTCAAAGTGCTAAGGAGATATGAGAAGAACTCGAAAGAAGATTTGGAGAAACCAAAGGAAGGAAGTCCTCTACTTGGAAAGATCCATACTCAAATGATCAGGTAGTAGAAAACTATGGTTTACTTGAATTAGTTGATGAAGAGGTACACTCTACTCATTCTATTTCTCATTCAAATTCTTAAAATGATTCATGCAATGATTGTGATAAATCTTGTGATAATTCTGGTAGTGAATATTATGATGAATCTGATAATGATAACATGACATCTTATGAGGAATTACAAAAGGAATTTGCTAAGGCTTATAAAATATTAACAAAGATGTCCAAAAAGAAAATAATGTTAAAAAGTGAAAATATAGACTTAGCAAAACAGTTAGAAGAGTTTCGAGAGTCTCATACTTCTTAGGAAAAAGAAAATATTGAAAAGGAATTAGAAGATTAGTAACCAAGAATAAAGCATCACTGAAAGATTTAGAATCAAAAATTAGTATTGAAAAAGAAAAGGATTTGAAAATCTTGAAATTAGAAAACAAGAATGATATGATGGCAAAAGAGCTAAAAGAGTTAAGATCCAAGATTTCGAGTGATAATGTAAAAGATCTTAAAATTTTTGAACTTGAATGTAAAGCAAACGAAATGACCGACGAATTGGTAAAATTACAAGATGTTTGCAAAGGCTTAAAGAATTCAAAAATTCAAGACCTAGAAAGAAAGATAGAGGATCAAGCTAAGATCATTCACACATTTACGAAGGAAAAGGAAATTTTGACAAGCTCTTAGGTTCTCAAAAGATGACCTTGGACAAAGAACGTATAGGTTACAATGGAATTGAAAGTAGGAGAAGAAAGAACCTATACATGGGTTATTTTGTTAATGCGTCAAAACTCTATGCTAGTACCTCCTACGGTCCGTATGCTCACACCACTTGCATATTATGTAAGAATAAATGACACATTAAATTTGATTATCCATTTAAAAGGAAAGGTGTGAAGCTCAAACAGGTTTGGCGAGTCAAAGAAAAATGAGTACCAAACAAACCCAAAAAATTCCTCTTTTAGATTTTTGGATTGAGAATCTAGTGAAATCAGACAAAACAAAAGAGGGTCATGATGACTAATAGGCTTGGGAATAGTATATGCTTAAAATGTAAATCTTAGTATGTGTTTACTGCACTATTATTATACTAAGAATCCTACAAGAGAGTTAAGTTAATAAGATTCCTTTAAGCAATATATCCAATCTAACTACATAATGCCTTTATATCATAATGATTGGGTAAAATGTTAAAATAACATGCAAATCTTGATGTATTCAAAGTGAAGGTTGAGAGATTAACTGTTAAAATATTAGGAACATAATAACCTTACAATGAGTAACATAAATCAAAACATTGAAGAATAAATTCACTTTCAAATGGATTAAAGCATTGTTGTTTAACGAATAATTCTTAGTGCTTAACACATGTTTAAATATTAAAATCCTAAGTTAAGCAGATCACGTCCAATGCATAAGACTGAGCCTTAGGAATAAATCATATATTAAAAATCATCTAATCCTAAACTCATTCTTGGAACCTCAAAGGGTTAAATCAGTCATCATTCTAACTACAAACACTAATAATCATAAATTCTATATCTATCAAGTGCTTATTAAAAGGTTTCCCGCTATAATCAAATTATGAAATTCTCTAAGGGATAAAATTGTGTACAAAGAAATTTTTAACAAATATTCCCTTTGTGCTTAAATGTAAAAATCCTTAAATTTGATTTGTGATTAAGAAATATCCTCCACAAGAAATCTTTACCATACCATGATCATATCCGGCAAAGATTCATCCATTATAAGCTCGTACCCTTGCTTAAAATTGAAGACATACTTGTAAGGTACTGACCAATAATTGGAAAATCAGAAGTACCTAAAGAGTAGTATTCAAAAATTAATATTCTCCCAAATTGCTCTTTGACCTATGTAGTTGGATATATTCACTTCCACGAAAATATTTTGAATATTGTCCACACATAATGAATATTCTTCTAAACTTAATGATAATTAAATTGTTAAGAGTATTTGCCAAATCTCACTTCCCAAGCTCTCACACTTCAAGTCAAATCTATTAGGAGATTTTGAATATGTAAAATGGCTAAGTTATATGCGATAGGTTTCAATCTATATGATAATACAAATGACTAGGAAACCTATGCATTGAGATTCATAAGAAAAGAAGCAATATAGGCTCGTGACCCAGAAGTAAAATTGTTTATGACTTTTTGGTCCTCTAAGCTAAAGCAGGTAAAGTCAAGTATAAATCATTGAAAATCTTAGAACACTCAGCTAAATTGGTGAAGAATGATTACAAGGAAAAGACATAAAAATATGATAAGTGCATAACTGAAGGGGAGCAAATTAACTTGAAAATACTATGACTTTGAAACATAAGTATAATCACATTTAGTATTATATTGTGTATTTACATCTGGTATCAAATCTTGAATGGTATGTTTCTTGTGTGCATATTTGGTACAACATGTCAACCACATGATGTTTTATTTTTGAAACTGTACTGAACTAAACTTGTTGAATGCTTGAAAATATTTAGGGGAGCTGAGCTCCATTCCTAGAGAAAGAGCATAAAGAACTCATGGGCATCATAGTATCACTATAGTTGTTCTAAAATAATTTACAATGATTGCTTATATGGCTGTGAACTAGTAGTGAAATTAATCTTTGATAAGTATAAGCATTTCATTTCATCTACGCAAGTATTCAAATTCATAGGGGGATCATCTCGGAATTATTTCCTATCTTACTATGCTTACCAATATTTCTTGTGCTTAGATGTACAGTGAACTTTCTATAGCATGCACTTAATTATGATGATTCTGTTGAATATTCTAAATGCAAAATATACTGCTTTACCGAAAATTCCTTGAGTTAACCATATGATCTTGTTTTGAAATACATTTATATAATTAGGATCTGTATGATTAGCCTTTCTGATTATATTTCTTTTCGGAATGTACTTAAAGCAAATATCTATAACACAATTTAGTTTGAAGATCCAAAAGGTGAGAGATATATACTAGAGTAAATCTTCGATGAGAACTAAAGTGGGAGAGATTTTTTTTATTGCATAATCTACAATGTGTATGAGCTTAAATAAATAAAGCAAGGGAGAGCTTTTCTGAGCTTAAATAAATATGGTTGCCTAGAATTACATTAGATAACATAATTTAGGGGGAGCAACGTTACTTAATTTTCATAATTGGTTAAAAATTTCAATCTCGGCTCATTTGTTTTCTTGTGGTATCACAATAATCAACATTGAAATTAACATTTGGTATCACATTAGTTAACATTCACAATTTGTTAAAAATCTCATAGTCAGCTCATTTATTTTCAATCGGTATTGCATTTCTAAGATGTAAACATTTGGTATCACATTAATTAACATTTGGTATCCTCACATAATATTTGAAATTTGGCACACTGTGTATGGTCACAATGCAATTTACATTCCAAAACACAGATTTATGCATTAGCAAGGGGGATGATTGATGTCAAAAGGGGAAGAAGTAATTTTTATTTTTTTTTAAATCTGATGATAGAACAAGTTTAAAACTTTAAGATTTCAAATGGGAGAATAACATAAGGTTATGTACACTCATGCATTATTATTATACACATTTTTGTTGATGTCAAAAGAGGGAGAAGAATCATGGTAAAAATAGAAAATTTGTGTAAAGAGTGAGAAGAATAGCAAGAATAAAAAAAATTGTTAGCAACACTAGTTGTGTAACGGGGGAGAACAATCAGGCTATAGGGTATGAACATAAGCATACTTCACTTACTGAATATTTGATGCAATATTTGAGGGGGAGCCTTGTTAGGCGTAACCCATTTTTATTCTATATTTTTGCTCATATATTTGTCATCATCAAAAATGGGGAGATTGTTGACTCTACAAGTCCAATCCGGTTTTGATAATTACAAATCACTTGGTATTTGATGTGTTCATTGAGATTGTGAACATGAACTATATTAAGCATGCACAGAAGGATAACAAGTCATGGAAGTCATAAAGAACAAAACATACATATCTGGGCAAGATCCATGGAACTCAAAGAGTACAAGAATGAAGATGCAAGCAACAAACTCAAGAGCATCATGGGAATGGGTACTTAGAACCAATGTATTTACATTTTCATATGATTTAGTTTAAGGCTCAACATATACCCTAGAATGTCTTTAGGACTCATGCATTTCATGTACATCATTAGGGGACATTCATGGACTTAGAAACATTTTTAAAACCCCAGAAAATATTTTTATAAAAGAACAAAGAAAGAGAGGAAAAGAGTTTTTCAAAGTATAAAGAAAAAATTTAGGAAAGAGGAACTTCATACGACCGAATTCGGCGGTCAGTCGCTTGAATTTGCCACTTCAGAAGACTAAAGATAACCTCAATTGTATGAAGAATTTCTTTAGGAGACCGAAGATTAAATTCAGTCACTTGAAGAATTAATGGTGAAATACATAACCTGCCAAAAGTACCTCAGAAGACTGAACTCTGACTTCAGTTGTCTGAACCCGACACTTGAGTCATCTGAACCCCAAACTTCAATCGTCTGACCCTGTATCTATGTTTTTTTTTTTTTTTCTTGAAGCTTTAAGTAACTTCAGTTGTCTAGTCTTTTTACCTCAGTTGTTTGAACTTGCGGGAAAATTTAAAAATTTTTAATAAGAGAACTCGTGAGATACTTTTTGATCCAACAATTGAGATTGATTTTAAGGGTAAGACACTTATATATTGAACATCTAAACCCTAATATGTTAGCCAAGATCAATAAGAACAAGAACAACAATAAAACTCAACTACAAGAGGAAGAAAATCAACGCTTGGCAATATGATTGAGAATATAAGCACAGTTTGGGAAATCACACCACCGAGGTTGTGATTGGGATTTCAAATCTTATGCTACACATCTGAGCTAAACCTACTTTGATCCTCAAAAGGTTTTCTTATAATTGTTATGCACGCTTATTTGATATTGAGGTTTGGTAAATCATACTTCTTGTTAAAAGTTAGCTGCATAGAGTTCTTTATATATAAACTGATCTACTTGTTGATATTCATTTTTCAAAGAGTTTATCATTGCAAAATCCATTTTTGAATATTTGATAAGAGGTTGATATTGAGTGTGCATACAGTAAATCATTTTTGAGAAGATTACCACTTGAGAAGAGCTTTAATTATTGATTAAATACTTTAAGTTCAAGTGAGTTTTCATTCAAAGACTTGATATTTTTAATATTATAAATCTACTTATTTGAATATCCTTAGTGTTCATAACGATAGATTATTGAGGGATATTTTTTGAAATATATTACATTAGGATTTTGATCTTTGGTATACATATCATATTTATACTAAGTTGCATATTACAAAGATCATATAGTGGTTGGAAACTTGAGAGACATATTGTTGTGATTAAGTGTGTTTGAAATCTTTGCAATCTTCAAAGTTTCAAAGATTTAACCTAAGTTCTCCAAAGCATTGACTTACATAAATATTTTTTTGGGAGATTTGTTAAAAGGGAAAGGCTAGTGAATCATATTCATTCATAAAACGTTTGTATCATTTTCATACATTTTAAGCTTTAAGTTTTATCATATGATTATGTATTAGGAATTTCAATTGTACTCACTAACTTTCTTGGAAGCAACTTTGAGTGTTTTACAGATTTGATTGTATTCATGGTTTAGGTTGTGAACCGGGTTCAAGGAGAAAGTTGTATCTCTTGTAAGCAACGGATTATGAGGAAGATGTACCTCTTGTCAGTAGCGGATTAGGAGGAAGTTATACATCTTGTAAGCAGCAGATGTAAGGGAAGCTCCGTCCCAATTTAAGGAGTAGGGATTGTAGTGGAATCCTTGAGTGGGTTGATCAAGGCGAGGACGTAGGCCGAGTTGGCTGAACCTTGTAAAAACTATGTTTGCATTCTCTCTTCCCTTATCTCTTTACTTTCTGCACTATATTTCATTAAGCGTATTGCATGTGTATATTGAATAACTCTACATGCACTTAAATGGGTAAAAAGAACTTATTGACAAAATAAATTTAATTCAATCTTAAATCCCTACAATTGATTTGTTAAATTTACAAATAGGGATTAAGTGGTAAATAGTTTCAAAGAATTTCAAAATACCCAATTCACCCCTCCTCTTGGGATTATACCTAAATCAACATGATGAGTTCAAATTTTTCTCTTTCACATAAAAAAATGAATTAGATAAATGAGTTTATATAAACTTGGAGTGGTTGTATTATTTAAAATTCATATTAATTCTTTTCCATAACTAGGTATTTCCTTATTTTTCTTCACTTTGTCTATTTCACAAATCTTTCCATTTTAGCCTCTTAGATAGTTGTAGTGGCAAAAACTTTAGTGCAATATATTTTTCTCACATGAAAGAAGTTTTACATCAAAATACTTACTAAATTTACCTAAGTATTGTAAATGTATTAAAATTATTATTATTTTTATTAAAATTCTTAAATAGTAAGTATTTGTCAACGATAAATAATATTTGAATTTTGGAACGCTCATACTTTTTAATGAGACGGATAAAACATTTAATAACATTATTTGCAAAATGTTAAATAGAAGCGAGAAAGCATTAAGTCTATCTAGATATTTTTAAAATATTTTTAAAACTTATTATCAACTAATCTTGTCAGTAATAAAATGTTATTTGGAGCCCTCACAGCATGGTGCGGTGGAAAGGCATCAGCAAGTAAGAAAGAGTATCGAGGGTTCAATTCCAGGTAGATACACTCACGGAGCTAGTAGTACCAGTGGATGGTGAGAGTTTACTCTGTGAACCAGCGGAGACCATGAATGGTGAGAATTCACTCTGTGAGCCAACAGGGATTGTGGATGATGAGAGTTCTCTGTGAACCAGCGGAGATCATAGATGGTAATGGAGATGTGTCCCGGGAGTCGGGTTGGCTGAACGTTCAACTGATGCACAAAAGTCGTGTGCGCATCCAAACTTTACCCTGATCAGCGATACCTGGGGGCGAAGGACGCTGATCCGTAGGTTTGGTGCCGCACTAGGGGGTCCAAAGGGCTCGTTAGTGGCTGGAGTTCCTATGTAAATAAAAGTAAAATAAAATAAAATAAAATGTTATTTTGAATCGTATAATTTGGTAATACATTTGTTCTTTCTTTTTAGATAAATCTTTGGTTAATAAACTTATTGGTTAATGATTAGATGAATTTCTTTTTTTTTTTTGGATAAAAAATGTACACACTTAATATCTCTTAGTCCTATGTACTTATTCTTAGTTACTCTATTGGGTGTTTTCCTCCTATTATCTCACAAACTTTACTTCGAAACAATCAAAAAATTAAAAGGATTAATGTTTACAATAATAATTTAAACTTAAAGAGAAATACAATTAATACCTCCACACTAAAAATTGTTTGTCATGATTATTGCCAAACGTAACCACTTAAGTACTTAAACAAGATATCCATTTAAGTGCCCCCACGACATGGAGCAGTGGAAAGACATCAGTAAGTCAGAAGGAGCATTGGGGGTTCAATTACAGATAAATACACTCACGGAGCCAGTGGTACTTGTGGATGGTGAGAGTTTACTCTATGAGCCAGCGGAGACTGTGGATGGTGAAAGTTCACTCTGTGAGCCAGCGGGGACTGTGGATGGTAATGGAAATGTGTCCTGGGAGTTGGGTTAGCCGAACGTCCAACCGATGCACAGAAGTCATGTCTGCATCCGAACTTTACCTTGATCAACGAGACCTGGGGGCGGAGGACGCTAATCCATAGGTTTGGTGCCGCACCAGGAGGTCCGAAGGGTTCGTTGGTGGCTGGAGTTCCTATGTAATAATAAAAATAATATATATCCATTTAAGTAATTTTTTCAATAATTACTTGTTAATGTTCTTAACCTAATTAAGCCCTATCAAGCAATCCAATTGCAAATGTACAAGCTTAAAACAACCCATGCCCCATTAAACATATGACCCTTTTTTTTGGGGGGAGGGGGGGGGGTCTGATTACCATATGAAACATTCACTATCAACATTATTTTTAATCCAAATTCTAAGTTGATCCATTCACACTAATATTACATTTATCATGTGTTTAAATTTGAACAATGGAACATGGTGAAAATAAAATTAAATAAAAGTTTAAATGAAAAACATGAAAAAATCAAATGAAAAATTAGATCCATTGTATTTGATTTCATTCCATTCTTGCATATTAAGTGAATAATTTAGTTTGCAATATATTTATTTCATATGAATAAAATAAGATAAAATGAAAGTCGATGAAAACATTAAAGAAATTAAAAATAATTAAAATAACTAAAAATGTAAAAAAAAAAAAAAGGTATGCTATTCTATCTTAAAACATGGAATAGAATTAGAAGGAAAACAAGAAAAGGCTAGAAGAAGCCTCGAGCCCATGGCCCCCTCCCTTCTAAAGTTCCACACACATACACACAAAATTCATAAATTATACTATAATATTTAGGCATATTCTACTAACATACCAAAAACAAAAAAATATTTTTCATGATAATTTTAATTATCAAGAAAATATGAACGAATCATTTTTTACCTTCTAACATTATACTACTTTATTTTAAATTATGGCGATGTCTCTTACTCTTTTACTTCCTAACCTATAAACTATAATCTAATTTCTATAATATGATATAAAAATGGAAGCTTTGGGAACTTAGGGTGCTAGTGTCTATGTGCCATGCATGTTACAATTTTTTTTCTTTTTCCTTTTTCCTTTGCCATTTCTCCTACAACTCATTTAAAACTTGGAAAATATTAAAAAAAAAGAAAGAAATAAAAATAAGATGTGTTCGACTTTTTCATGTTTGGTTGTCAAGAAAAATGAGAAAGAAAATAAAAAAATTATCAAATTATTGAACAAAATTTATATTTTACACATCCTGAACATATGATTTTCCTAAATTTTTAATTGTATTAGCACAATTTTTCATTTTAAATAGTATTTGACATAAGAGAAAAATAGTAAAAAATAAATGTTCTTTTTTCTTTTCTTTTTCCAAACAAAATCTTTAATCCAAACTAGCCCTTACAAGCTCTACCTTTATGTTTATCTCTTCCAAAGGTTTCTAATTCTAAACAATCTGAAGCATCTACCTTTCTTGGTGCATTAAAACGGTTTTTGCATTTAGGGTTTAATTTATTGAAAACTATTGTTGACATATGTAAACTGTCACTAATACTTAATTAATTAATTAGTAAAAGTGACATGTAATGTGAACACATCATTAATACAAATATTAATTATTAGTGATAGTTGAACACATCATTAATACTAATACTAATTATTAGTGATAGTTTAAATGCACTACTAATATTATTCTTTAAGGAACAAGTTCTGCTAATATAACTTATTTTTGTTAAAATTGCTAATGTCTATAAACAAAAAGTTTGAATTAGTAGTGCAGAGTTATGTGTATTAGGCTCTCAAGAGTATTCCAGGCACAATAAATCTTCAAGACGTGTATGCTCGAAATAATCCCAAGACACACAATTTGAGAAACCTATTCTTTTTCTAACAATAGTTAAAGTTTGAAACTTTTATGGTCTTATGAGAAATGAAAAAGGGTATGCAATAAGAAATGTGTTCCTCTATTTCTTACTTAATAACAAGAACTAGGTTGAGTGATATGAGACTCTTTTAAATGAGATCTCATTTTTTTTTTACTTCTTATTTGACAAAATCTAAACCTACGAAGTATCGATACTATACATTACAGAATGTTTGGTTTGCATAAAGGAATGACGTGAGAAAGGAACGAAATGAAATTTGAACTAAGAGTGTGGCCAAACCCAAATCAAGTGATAAATTTGATTCCATTCCACTCCTACGTATCAAACATGCAGTTAGTGCATTTATCTCCTATAAGATATCATAGTAGTTAAAGTTTAAAACTTTTATGTTAGAAGTTCTATACTTGAATTCCACAAAAGATGAGGAAGGATATGTGACCGGAGATGCATTACCGTTATTTATATGTGTAGTCAACACCTCATGTGGACCTCTAATCGATCAAAGAAAAAAAAAACTTCAAGATATAAAGAGATTTTTTTTTTTTTTGGTTTAGAATCATTCCATCCAAACAAGATATTTTTATATTAGGGATAGTTATTGGTAAAAATAAAATCATATTTCCTCTTTAAATATCATGTTGCTACCTTACACAACACCATTCATTAATTTTTCCCCTTTTCTCTCTAAATTACTCTAAAAATGTGATAAATTATTATTATCCTTTGACGTGGCACAGATAACACATGTATGTTTTGTACATATTTTTAATATTTTACCCTCTAATTTTTCCATATATAGAATTTTAAAAAATTTATAGAGAATTTTTCATTAAATAAAAAATCAATCTTTGTGTGAAATAATGCATGTAATTGAGAATATTATTTTAAAATCTAATTTAAGGGTCTCGTATTTGAATTTTAAATTATAGTTTTAGATACGAAAATTTAAAATGTATTCAATGATTGAAATAAAAGATACGACAATTACCTCAGACTAATCTTAAAGCATGTATACCCTTTTTTTTTTTTTTTTTTTCCAGTCCTTTATATTGTGACTTTCAAACTTTGAATTTTTACAAAATAAAAATTTGTTCTAAATATGGGACATGTTGAACCAATCGCCTAATTAGAGATTATGAAACAAATTCATGTTAGTTTTTATTGACGTCGGATGAAAGGCACTTATTTTTCTTAAGACTTGATAAAAAGACAAAAACTCTCTTTGAGGTTTTAAAAATTGCATTAACATCTCCTAAAATTTCAAAAATAACATAGATATCTACTAAGTTTTGTCGAAAATATATAAATTCTTTCGTAAAAGATTTGTCTTTTTGCAAAACACAATAGAAGACTTGCATATTTTTGATAAGACTTTTAATCGAGATAATAACTCACATCTAAAGATTTAAATTTTTGAATATATTCATAATTCAAATCTTAAGAATTTCATATTTGAAATTTAGTGATCAAGGCGACTTCCAGGACTTGGTTTTTTCACAAAGTAATAACTTATAAGCTTGTTTGGTTGCTGGGAAAGTCGGTTTAGATCCCTGGGGTTCTAGGACCTTCCTTCCAGTATAACTTTCTCACTTCTCTGGTGCTTTTTCGAGGGCTAGTTTCAGTTTCAGCACTTGGCCTCTGCTTGGGTGACTTCTAGTAACATTCTAGAAGGCCCACAAATAGCATAATGGGCATGCGTAGCCAACACAAGGCTTATTTATTTATTTTATTTTTATGTTGGGCTTCTCCGAGCCTGAACGAGAAAGCCCAATATATTTTATGGGCTCTGTCCAGCCCAATGCCAAACTATAGCCAAATTGTAAAAAATTACCACTCAAAAAAATAAAATAAAGTACAAATAACCAAAGTGAGGCCACCTTTTTCAAAGTTTCTAATAAAAAAAATTAAAAGGAAAAAATAGATAAATAGAAAAAGAAATATCGCATCCATTAATTATAATGACAATGAAAATGACAATAAATACTAAACATTTAAGTTGGCTATTATTGTTTCATCAATTTGCCGAGAACAGGGATCACCCTCTCATTGTTGCATCCATCGATTTATCCTTCTTTGCTCTTAAGTAGAAATCCTTCAGTTGAAATACTTCAAAAGAAGAGAGCCGTTGACCATCGAAACAAAAAATTTCAATGTTGCACTGAAACTCATTTCGTCTCTCTTCCACACACAAAAATGAATTCTATGAGTTCAAATTTTTCTCTTTCACACAAAAAATGAATTCGAAATATGAGTTTATATAGACTTAAGTGGTTGTCATGTTTAAAATTCGTATTAATTCTTTTCTATAACTAGTTATTTCCTTATTTTTCTTAACTTTGTCTATCTCACAAATCTTTCCATTTTAGTCTCTTAGATAGTTGTGACAGTAAAAACTTTAGTGCAATATTTTTTTCTCCCATGAAAGAAGATTTTCATCAAAATACTTACTAAATTTACCCAAATCTTATAAATGTATTAAAATTATTAATTTTCTAATTTAAATTCTTAAATAGCGAGTATTTTTCAATGGTAGATAATATTTGAATTTCGGAGCGCTCATGCTTTTTAATGAGACGGATAAAACATTTAACAACATCATTTGCAATATGTTAAATAGAAGCACGAGAAAGTATTAAGTCCATCTAGATATTTTTAAAATATTTTTAAAACTTATTATCAACTAATCTTGTCAGGTATGATTATATAATACATTCGTTCTTTCTTTTTTGATAAATTTTTTTGTAATTAACTTTTTGGTTAATGATTAGATGAATTTCTTTTTTATAAAAAGGTACACACTTAATTTCTCTTAGTCCCATTGTACTTATTTTGAGTTACTATATTTGTATACTTTTCCTCTTATTATATCACAAATTTCCTTTGAAAAAATCAAAAAGTTAAAAGGATTAATGTTTACAATAATAATTTTAGAAACACAATTAATACCACTGCACTAAAACTTTTGTCATGATTATTGCCAAACACAACCAGTTAAATACCATCTTAGTAATTTTTTCAATAATTACTTGTTGATGTTCCTAACCTATTTAAGCCCTATTGAGCAATCCAGCTACAAATGGGTAAGCTTAAAATGACCTATGCCCCATTAAACATATGACCCATTTTGGGACGTCCGATTACTATATGAAACATTCACTATCAACTTTATTTTTAATCCAAATTCTAAGTTGATCCATTCGCACTAATATTACATTTATCCGGTGTTTAAATTTGTACAATGGAATAGGGTAAAAATAAAATTAAATAAAAGTTTAACTAAAAAACATGAAAAAATCAAATGAAAAATTAGGTTTATTGTATCTAATTTCATTCTATTCTTGTATATTAAGCGCATAATTTAGTTTGAGATATATTTATTTCATATGAATAAAATAAAATAAAATGAGAGTCAATGAAAACATTTAAGAAAATAATAAAAAAAATACCTAAAAATGCAAAAAATTATGTCATTCTATTTTAAAACATGGAATAGAATTAGAAGGAAAACAAGAAAAGGCTCTAAGAAGCCCCGAGCCCATGGCCCCCTCCCTTCTAAAGTTCAACACACATACACACAAAATTCATAAATTATACTATAATTTTTAGGTATATTCTACTAACATACTGAAAACAAAAAAAGTATTTTGCATGATAATTTTAATTATCAAGAAAATTTGAACAAATCATTTTTTACCTTCTAACATTATACTACTTTATTTTAAATTATGGCAATGTCTCTTACTCTTTTACTTCCTAACCTATAAACTATAATCTAATTTCTATAATATGATGTAACAATGGAAGCTTTGGGAACTTCGGGTGCTAGGGTCTATGTGCCATGCATGTTATAATTTTTCTCTTTTTCTTTTTTCTTTTGGCATTTCTCCTACGGTCCGTTTGAAACTTAAAAAATATTGAAAAAAAAAAAGAAATAAAAATAAGATGTGTTACATTTTTTTATGTTTGCTTATCAAGAAAAATGAGAAAGAAAATAAAAAAAAATCAAATTAATGAACAAAATTTTAATTTTACACATCATTAATATTTGAGTTTTCTTAATTTTTAATTATATTAGCATAATTTTCCATTTTAAGTAATATTTGATATAAAGAGAAAAAAAGTGAAAAATAAAATTTCCTCTCATTTTTCTTTTTTCAAACAAAATCTTTAATCCAAACTTGCTCTTACAAGCTCATAGCCTTCTCTCCCTTTACGTTTATCTCTTCCAAAGATTTCTAATTCTAAATAATCTGAAGCATCTTCCTTTCCCTATGCATTAAAAAGGTTTTGCAGTTAGTGTTTAATTTATTGAAGACCACTAGTGACGGATGTAAGTTGTCACTAATACTTAATTAATTAACTAATTAATTAATCAGTAACAATTTAAATTTAAAAAGTGTTTAATATTTATTTTAGGGATAGGGTTTTGCAAATAGTACTTAGAGGAGAACGACACCTCCTGCCATATAATGTCTCGTAAGGTGTCATGCCGATGCTAACCTAATAGCTATTATTGTAAGCAAACTGAACTAATGGCATAAACTGAATCCAACTGCCTCCAAAGTCAAGCACACAAGCACGAAGCATATCCTCTAGTGTCTGAGTTGTTCTCTCAGTCTAACCATCTGTTTGGGGATGGAAAGCAGTGCTAAAAGCTAACTGCGTACCCATAGTCTCTTGAAAACTTTTCTAGAATCGTGAAGTAAACCGAGAATCTCGGTTCGAGACTATGGATAGTTGTACTCCATGAACACGAACTATCTCTTGAACATATATCTCTGCTAGTCTGTCCATGGAATAACCGATTTTAATAGGGATGAAATAAGAAGTTTTCGTCAGACGATCTACAATCACCCAAATTGCATTCAGTCCCTGTCGTACTAGTGGTAACTCCGTAACGAAGTCCATCGAAATGTGGTCCCATTTCCATTCTAGAATGAATAGTGGCTGCAACTGTCCTGCCGGTCTCTGGTACTCAACTTTAACCTGCTAACACGTCAAGCATTGCTGAACAAATTCGGCTATCTCCCTCTTCATTCCACTCCACCAGAAATACTCTCGCAGGTCCCTGTACATTTTAGTACTACCGGGATGGACCGTGTATAGGGATCTGTGAGCTTCCTCCAGTATAGTTCTCCTGATCTCAGTATCTGTAGGAACACATAGCCTTGTATGGAATTATAGAGCTCCGTCATCTGATATGCTGAACTCCTCTCCTCGACCATCTCGCACTCTAGCCATCACTTCTGCCAACTCTGCATCATCGCCCTGAGCTGCTTTAATCCTCTCGTATAGTGTAGGCTGAACCACTAGACTGGCAACTACCTGAGGACTCTTCTCTACCAATTCTATACTGAGCCTCTCCAAATCCATCATATTGGAGTGCTGAATCTCCATGGCTGCCAGTACAGGTCCCCTTGATTTCCTGCTCAGAGCATCTGCCACTACATTCGCTTTTCCTTGATGATAACTAATTATGCAATCATAGTCTTTAATAAGCTCTAGCCACCTTCTTTTCCTCATATTCAACTCTTTTTAGGTAAAGAAATATTTCAAACTCTTATGATCCGTGAAAATCTCGCACTTTCCACCATATAAATAATGCCTCCAGATCTTGAGAGCATACACCACTACAGTAAGCTCTAAATCATGGATAGGATAATTCTTTTCATATTCTTTAAGCTGTTTGGACGCATATGCAATGACCCTGCCATACTGCATCAACACGCATCCAAGACCTTTCAAAGAGGCATCACTGTATATTACGAATCCATCCTCCCTTAAAGGAATAGCCAGTACTGGAGCTGAAACTAACCGCTGCTTTAACTCTTGAAAACTCTGCTCACAGTCATTAGTCCATTCAAATTTTATATTTTTTCTCGTAATTCGTGTTAATAGACCTGATAGCATGGAGAAACCATCCACAAAACATCAGTAATAACCTTCTAATCCCCGAAAACTCTTGACTTCCTGAACATTTCCCGGCCTTTCCCAACTCACCACTGCCTCTATTTTGCTTGGATCAACTAATACACCTGCTTCTGAGATCACATGGTCAAGAAATGTGACCTGTTTTAACCAAAACTCACACTTATTAAATTTTGCATATAATTTCCTTTCTCTCAATATCTGCAACACCAACCTTAAATGATGCTCGTGCTCCTCAAAACTCCTCGAGTAGACTAGTATATCATCAATGAACACAACCACAAACTGGTCCAAATACTGATGAAACACCCGATTCATTAGATCCATAAATACTGTTAGTGCATTAGTCAACCTGAATGACATCACTAAGAACTCGTAATACCATTACTTGGTACGAAATGCGATCTTTGAAATATCTTTTGCTTTAACTTTCACCTGATGGTAGCCTTACCGCAGATCAATTTTAGAGTAGACCTGGGTCCCCTGGAGCTGATAAAATAAATCATCGATCCTAGGGAGAGGATATTTATTCTTGACTGTTAGTTTGTTTATTTCCCTATAATCGATGGATAATCTCATGGTTCCATCTTTCTTTTTCACGAACAGAATTGGTGCTCCTCAGGGCGACACACTGGGTTTGATAAAACCCTTATCCAGTAATTCCTGTAGCTGATCTTTCAGTTCTTTCAACTTGACTGGAGCCATACGATACGGTGCTTTAGATACTGGTGCAGATCCCAGAAACAAGTCTATAAGGAACTCAATCTCATGATCAGGCGGCAAACCAGGTAATTCTTCTGGAAATACATCTAGAAACTCTCTCACTACTGGTATATCAGTTTGTCTCAATGCTTCTTTTGGCAATTCTTTTATGTATGCGAGATGCCCCTGACAACCATCTTGTAGCAGTCTCCTTACCTGAATAGCCGACACTAGTTGTGGCGAGGCACGCACGCGTGAACCTGCAAATCTAAATTCTGGCTCACCCGAGGGTTTAAAAATTACTTCCTTCAGATTACAATCAATATTTGTGTGATAAGTTGCTAGCCAATCCATGCCCAGTATCACATCGAACCCCTGCATATCTAGGACCATGAGATCGGCTAACAACACTCTCTCCTGAATACTTACTGGAAAATTTCGGAGTACGCTCCTACATCTAACCACAAATCCCATCGGCGTACCCACAGACAATTCTATATCTAGTAGCTAAGTCTCTACCCCAATTATTCTAACATATCCCGCCGATATAAAAGAGTGGGTGGCACCTGTATCAAACAAGACAATAATTTTATATGGTAAAACAGTAAGGGTACCTGTGACCATGTCTCCAGCCATCTCAGCGTCTCCCGGTGTCAACACATAGACCATTGCCGGCGCAGTGTTCCTCTGCTGACCGCCGAGAGGTGCCTGATATCCACCTCGAAATGGTCTGGGATCTTGTGCATAATTCGACGGCATCTAACACGATCGAGCCATATAACCCGGCCTCCCACAGCGATAACAAACATTCTCCCCCAGTCGGCACTCACCAGAATGTCTCCGTCCGCATCTAGGACAAATGGCAGGAAGCTGTCCACCCTGAAATCCCCTGTGCTCTACCATCTATCTCTGGCCTCCTCCAGATCTACCTCCTTTCCAAGGGTCTCGGCTGGGACCCGCCTGAAAACTCGAGGGCGCAGTCCTCTTCCTATGACTCTATGTCTCTGTATCTCTAGATAGACTCTCCTCCGCTATAATGGCTCTGTCAACCAATTCTAAAAAATCATGGACCCTCAGTACCGCCACCTGCTTGTAAATGTCTCGCCTCAGGTTCCTCTCGAACATTCTGGCTTTCTTCACTTCATCGGGGACAATATATGGGCAAAAATGTGAGAGCTCAATAAATCTCACCATGTACTTCTAGATAGTCAATGATCCCTGGGACAAGCTTAGAAACTCCTGTACTTGAGCCTCTCTAACTGAGGCAGGGTAATATCTATCGAAGAACACATCCCTGAAACGAGTCCAGGTCATCGGCACTAGTATAGCCCTATGCTCCTCTAACAACCTGGTGGCTGCCCACCATCTCTCGGCCTCCCCTGCCAGCCCATATATAGCATATAAAACTCTCTGCTCGTTGGTGCAATGAAGTACTATCAGAATCTTCTCTATCTCCTACACCCAGTTCTCAGCAATTGCAGGATCAGTTGCTCTAGAAAAAGTTGGCGGATTCATCTTCATAAATTTCTCTATGGTACATCCCCGAATTGGAGATGGACCTCCCTACTCTCTAGAACTCCACGCTATCTCAGCCATAACTTGCTGAGGCACACTACGTAGCACAGCATCTGAATCCCCACCTGCTCCGTCAGAAGGACCAGCACCATCATCCTTACTAGCGTGAGCGCTACTGTCTCCTGGGTCCATCCTGCAAGCATATAGAACACCATTTTCAAAATCTCATTTCCTACAGACCCAACTTATTCAACTAAAACTCTAAATTCTCTATTAACCATCCCTCCTGATCCTAACTCCAAATCACATCCTATAACCTAAATACATAACTCGTCGATAGTTTGCTATGGCTTTCCTGAAGTCGTCACCTCAGGAAAACCACAGAAACCACCACGAAATCTTGTATTCAGATCATAAAAAAAAACCTTAAAATCTTTTCCTATATTCTGGTATTGTTTCCTATTGCACTCTAAAGTCTACAGAACCTAGCAACCTAGGCTCTGATACCAAAATGTAACACCCTCAAAACTTCTCTATATTATATATATATTCTATATATATAAATCTATATCCATACCTAAGAAGCGGAACACATATCACATAACCATATATATATATATATATATATATATATATAAATACTATACAATACTAGAATCTAGTGTATATCGACCATAGCCATACAAAACAAATCCCTCAAGCATCATCTACCCCAAAAATATGAAACTCTGTCAAAAACTCACCCTATAACCAGGGTAATCAAAATACTCTCTATCAGCGAGCCTGATCTGCTCGCCTAGCTGGCTCACCTGAAAAATGTTAAAGTCATGGGGTGAGTCGATGCTCAGTAAGTGGAAATATGCTATTACTAGTGTGTGGCAACTAAATTAAGAATACTTTTTAAATAACAATTGAACTGTAATACAATAATAAATCTGTAAAACAAATCTTTCTTTTCACCATTTAAAATATAACTGTATCATCTATGTTTTCTACTTTTCATACTACTAATATCATACTATACTCATCATATACTGTAAAAATTGTATACATATACATAATTGTGCTTTATCCCTAGAACTTTGTATGTCATGATTTGACCCTCTCATGACAAGGTTGTGCGGCCCGTAGGCGGGACTTCATCTAGTCGGCCCTCCGGATAAGTCAACATACTCTACACTACCTCAGCCTGGCCAAACTGCATCCACTCCTAGGCTCGGGACTGGCTACTACCTTGTCAAACCGGCCCCCTCCACCCAGTAAACTGGGGAGCTACATACTCTCCGAGCATGGTTGACAGTACCCACACTCTATCTGAGATATGTGGTGGCACTCTATCTGTATCTAGCAACGGTACCGTGCTCTGTATTCTTTATCTCTATCTGTCTGTATTCTTTCCTCAGGGATCTGATACCATATATATACATATATATTCTTTTACTGTTTTCATCATATTTCCAAAATTACCATAACGCTATCTTTCTATACTGTAAATACTATAATCTCTGTATATCTGTCTGTATTCTCTATCTATATACTCTGTCTTCCCTCAGGTATCTGATACCATATATATACATATGTATTCTTTTACTGTTTTCATCATGTTTCCAAAATTACCATAACGCTATCTTTCTATACTGTAAATACTGTAATCTCTGTATATCTGTCTGTATTCTCTATCTATATACTCTGTTTGTATACTATGTATGTTATGGTAATAGGAAACATGGCATACTATAAACACTATATATATTGTTCTGTATAAAGCTGTAATATATATATATATATATATATATAAACTGTTCTGAGTAAAACTGTATACATTTATATGTATATATATATATATATATATATATCTGTTTTATGATACTATTCGTATTAAAGCTGTATATGCATGCATATCTTTTTGTATAATCTCTGTAAATATATAACTATATCTATATATTCTATATAACTCCATATACTGGAAAAACTATATAAATTATATATACTGTCTATAACTGTGTATTCAGTATAGTATGATACACTATAAAAACTATATAAGTTCTTCATCACATAAATATTCACTCAGGCCACACAAATATTTAAAACTCATATTCCGTAAAACTAGGTAATAAGCTGGTATATAAATAGGTGTAAAATCTCTGTTAACATTATAACAATTCCTAGCATAGCATATTTCCCTTACCTTAACTCTGAAAATCCCCTATAAAATTCTGGCTCTATACTCGCAGGGTTCCTAACTCAACATCCTGAAATAATATCCCCCAAAACAAAATATCAGTATTTTCTTACCTACATCATTTCTCATAACTACAAGGAATGCATAATTTTAACAAAATACCTTACCCAGGATTTGGAATGAAATCCAAACCAACTTCTTCAACGATCAGCTCCGGCAGACTTGCAGAGAACTTTTCCAGGAGCGTCGTGGTAGCCTTAGAGTTTCGATCCAGCGAGAAACGGGCTTAGGAACGAAAAGAGAAGTGGGAGAGACCATAGGAGAGAGAGAGAAGCACTGAAATTGGATAAAAATCTTAGTTTTTCACTATTTATAGGGCCAGATTCGTTGACGAGACACGTCACCTCGTCGACGAGTCCTTAAGTAATTTTGCCGACGAACCTTACCTCCTCGTCGATGAAATTCAGACTGCCCAATACCCCTCTCGGTATCTTCTCGTCGATGAATATTAGCCTATGCAACCCATAAGGATTTTAAATTATATCAAATGGATGTAAAGAGTGCATTCTTAAATGGTTATATAAATGAAGAAGTATACATTAAACAACCTCCAGGTTTCAAAGAAGTAAAAAATCCAAATCATGTATTTAAGTTGACAAAAGCTTTATATGGTTTAAAACAAGCTCCTAGAGCTTGGTATGATAGGCTAAGTAAAGTTTTACTTAAAAATGAATTCTCAAGAGGAAAGGTTGATAGCACCTTATTCATTAAAAACAAAAATAAAGACATGCTAATTGTCTAAATATATGTGGATGATATCATATTTGGGGCTACAAATGAAGTTCTATGTAAAGACTTTGCCATGTATGCAAAAAGAATTTGAAATGAGTATGATGGGGGAGTTAAATTATTTCCTAGGACTTCAAATTAAACAAGCTAAACATGGGACTTTCATAAATCAAACTAAATACATCAAAGATATGCTAAAAAGTTTGATATGGAATAAAGTAAATCCATAGGAACTTCGATGAGTACATCCACAAGTCTTGATAGAGATGAAAGAGGAAAACAAGTAGACATAACACACTATAGAGGAATTATTGGTAGTTTACTATATCTAACTGCTAGTAAACCCGATATTATGTTTAGTGTGTGTATGTGTGCTAGGTTCCAATCAGCACCTAAGGAATCTCATCTAATAGCAGTTAAAAGGATACTTAGGTACTTACTAGGAACACTTGACCTAGGTTTATGGTACCCAAAAGATACCGATTTTAATATGATAAGTTATTCTGATGCTGATTATGCTGGATGTAAGGTTGATAGAAAGAGTACAAGTGGCACCTAACACTTCCTAGGACAATCCTTAGTGTCATGGTTCTCGAAGAAACAAAACTCAATAGCTTTATCAACCGCCGAAGCTAAATATGTAGTAGCTGGAAGTTGTTGTGCACAAATACTATACATGAAACAACAATTAAAAGACTTCAATCTAGATTACAAAACAATTCATATAAAGTGTGATAATACAAGTGCTATTAATATATCAAAAAATCCTATCTCTTACTTAAGAACCAAGCATATAAATATAAGGCATCACTTTTTAAGAGATCATGTTAAAAAAGGAGACATAATTCTCGAATTTATAAATACACATGATCAATGGGTGAATATATTTACCAAACCTCTCACAGAAGACAGATTTATAAATATTAGGAGAGAGTTAGGTCTATTGCATAATAGAGAAATTGAGTGAAGAATAAATCAAATAGGATGAAGTCAGCCAACTGGCTCCAGATCCAGCCGACTGATTGAATGATTAAATGTTCGAAACAGAGAGCATCCAACCGAATGGCTTCAGACCTAGCCGACTGACTGACGGAAAAACCCTAACTTTAGTTATAAAAATACTAGTCTTTTGAAGTGGTCAGTCAACTGACCTAGGTTTTTCTCTTCACTTAGTCTTCGTTTCTAACTCTCCTATGTTCTTCTTCCTCCAACTATCATAATAGATCATCCTCAAAACCCATAAAAGTCATAAATCCCTTTCATTCCTACATCAAAATGCCGCGAACCAAAACAGTTGGGAACAAGAAAGCTTCTACTTCTTTGCAGCAGCACACCGAAGACTCAAGCATTGAAAAATGGCTCATATCTCCTCATGCGAAAACTTTCTACCACAATCAACTTAGCATGACGAAACCTCTTCTTGGTAAAATTCTTGACACATCTTTCTTTTCATTTGATTTTCCACATATCCTCTCATTATTTGAAACTCTCGGATGGAAAAACTTCATACTATTCCAAGCCCAAGGCCACTTTCCAAATCTTGTCAAAATTTTTTATGCAAATTTTGTTCGGGAAGCAAATGGTTTTTCGAAAAATGTCATGGGAAATTCCATATCTCTTACTCCAGAATCTCTTGCAAAAATATTTCGTATTCCCAATGGTGAGTTTAAGTGTCATACTTTTGGCACGTCTTGGATCTATGAGCAAGATTTCACCCCGGAAGAATTTCTTCCTTTGGTATTGAACCATGATCCCGTTTCCTTTGAAGGCCCACCCTTATATAAACACCTAAATCTTCAAGCACAAATACTATAAAAAATCATCACATATAACATCCTTCCTCAAGCAGGATCTCGTGCCTATATTTCTTATGCCGATTGCTTCATTCTCTGGTGCCTGCTCAAGGGCAAGAAGCTTGACTTACCAAGTCTTATGCTTCAATGGATGATCACACGCATAGAGGCACGACAAGTTACCCTGCCTTATGGAGGAACTCTAAATATGCTTTTTGCCAAATTACATATGTCCTCATCATCCAATCTTTTTGTCAAACGTACTCACTATGATATTTTTAACCCTACTACTCTTAAGATGATGGGATATGAAAAACGTAATGATGAATGGGTTCTGAAAGGAAGTGGAAGTCAAGCACCTCCTCCTCCTCCCCCTGTTGTTGGACCTCCTGCTTGGTTTAATCCATTTTATCAGCAATTTACCAGTTTTAGTCAAAACATGCAAACTGGAATTCACTCTCTTCAAACCAACTTCTCCACTCTTCAAGAAAACTATTTTTTCACTTGATAACGTGTTGGTCGCATTGAAAAATACCTTGTTAGTTCATCTCGTCCTTTAGATCCTATGGATATTAGTTCAGCTCCTGCAAGTGATGACGGTAGTGATGAAGAGGACTCTCAAGATGGCAATGATGATGATGAGACAAATACAGAAGAAGAACATGAGGAAGGTGAAGCTGTTAACTTAGGTGAATAAGCAGAAGAAGAAGAGGAAGATGAAGCTGATGATAATTGATTTTCTTGAAAAAAATTTTGCTATGTACTCTAATTTTGGATGGTTGCTTTGTTTACTTATTTCTCCTACTTTTTGATTGATGTCCGAAAGGGGGGAGTTTTTGTGATAGGCAAAGAAGGAAGTTATGAACCCTTATGTTATGGCTTATGAATCTTGTATTTTCTTTTCATGAATGGAATATTATGCACCTTGTATCTGATGTTTATGTGGATGTATGGATGAGTATGTGTATGAATGTATGTGTATGGAAACTATGAGTTTTGATACTGGATATATATACATATAGTAAGGGGGAGCATATAGTAAGGGGGAGTTTATTTTTATCCTTATCTTTGCTTCTCATTTGTCATTATCAAAAAGGGGGAGATTGTTGGCCAAACGAGGCTTTTCAATCTTATTTTGATGATAACAAATGATGCTGGTATAACTTGCTTGTTGAGTGATTTTCTTTTAGGTATATATATCTCAACACAAGAGAAAGAAGCTATGAATTAAAGTATCGTCAAGAGAACAAGCTGTGCATTTTTAATATGTCAAAAGAGCAAGTTATGAATATCAAAAGAAAGCTTCAACAAATATTTTCAAGCAGTAAAGAAGAAGACCTGAAGCCTTAGTACTTAGAAGCTTAAAGATAAAAAGGGACTTGAAGTTAAGAGGCTTATCAAAGACTTAAAGCATTATGTTTAAGAAAAGCTTGATGTAAGTACTTCGTGTAACAATTTAGAAAATATGAAGCTCTTTAAGGGATCAATATAAACTTAAGGAACTCATTTTTAAGTCCCTGAAATATCTTATGACAAATCAAATCATAAGTGTGAAGATGAAATGGAAAAATCAAAAAGAAAAAACCAGTTTTTGTCTGACCAGTCAACTGACTTAACCAAGGCAAACTTACCCAGCCGATTGACAGTCAGCCGACTGACACAAAATGAACTGTGTTCTGCCAGTTGATTAACAATTTCTTGAAATAATTTTTGGGAGACAGAATGGTGCCAGTTGCCTGCCCAGCCGACTGACCCTATGTTTTTTGAACTACCTAGTCGCCTATCCAGCTGACTAACTCAATGGGTTTTTGTTTTTCAAACTCCAACGGGCAAATTTAAAAAATTAGTTTTTCAAAATATGAACGTTGTAAAAACTTGGAGACCACTCAAAAATACTTGGGGAACAAGGAAACTAAGCCAAGAATGCCTATAAATACTTTTTTAAACTCAAGAATTCAATTATCCAAGCTTTCACTCAGCTCTCTTGAAATTAAAGAATTCAATCTCTCAAAGCTTTCTATTGCTCACACTCCATCTGGGAGAGAAGTTATGAAACTTTGCTGAAATACCAAAGCCAAGATTCATACTCTAAGTTTGTTTATTCAAAACAATCTCTTGGTGATCTTTAAAAACTTGAGCTTCATAGTTTCTTTATTGATTATTTGATTGAAGTATTGATTGTGCTCTAACTTGTACAACCCTGCTCTGTTTTGAGAGTCTCTTTTGTACACAGATCATTATAGCAACTTCTTTGTATTGTTGACGATTCAAGGATTGTTTGGATCGTTGTACCAAGTAAGGATTGTTCGCTTGGAGAGGTGTCTCTACCTAAAAGGAGGGAATTTTGTAAAGGCTTGCTCTGCCCGAAAAAAGAGCATACTTAGTGGAATCCTTTGGTAGAATTGACCAAAGGTGAGGACGTAGGATGGAGATAAATCGAACCTCGTAAATCTCGGTGTTAATATTATTCCTTACTATCTTTACTTTTCATATTATTTATTGTGTGAATCAAGTGTAGGTTGCAGGGCTTATACATCATATTCAAGAAAATCTCTTGATTTAAGAAAGTACATTTTAGTTAACCATTTTTGGAAACCCTCAAGGGAGTACGTTGGTTAATTTGCGGAAATCTTGGTTAAGAGATAAAGCAATAAAAATTCATTCAAAACAGGTTTTGCAAAATAGCTGTAGGACTTCTATTAAAGGGAACTAGCATTCTTGAATGATTGGTTAAGTTTTACATGATTGAATTGTATTCTTAAGTTTTGTGGTGTAATCTGATTGGTTGTTTTTGTCCTTTTAGTATTTGAATTAAAACAAGTAAAAATTTAAAATAAAATCTAAAAACTTCCAATTCACCCCCCTCTCAGTAGCTATTCTTAATTTCATTAATGAATCCTTAAGCTCTATTTCTGCATAGCTAATTATGTGGGACGAGTTTGTGACGTATTTCCTCAACATAGCAACATGAAACACATCGTGTATTCTAGATAACGCTGGTGGCAAAGCTAGCCTGTAGACAACTGACCTTATTCTTTCTAGTATCTCAAAAGGACCAATATACCTAGGGCTCAACTTGCGCTTCTTTCCAAACCTCATAACCCCTATCAGAGGAGCTACCTTCAAGAATACTCGGTCTCCCACGTCAAACTCTAACTCTCGATGGCGAGTGTTTGCGTAGCTTTTCTGCTGACTCTGTGCGGTACTGATTCTTTCTTTGATTAGTCGGACCTTTTCATACGCTTGCTGAACATCTTTGGACAAAAAACTCACCTCTCGCCTACCTCATTCCAAAATAGGGGAGAACAACATCTCCTACCATAAAATGCCTCGTAGGGTGTCATACCAATGCTAGCCTGATAGTTGTTATTGTAAGAAAATTTATTCAACGGCATAAACTGAGTCCAGCTGCCCCCAAAATCTAACACGCATGCCCGAAGCATATCTTCTAATGTCTGGATCGTCCTCTTAGCCTAACCATCTGTCTAGGGATGGAAAGCAGTGCTAAATGCTAACTGTGTACCCATAGCCCCCTAAAAACTTTTTCAAAATCGTGAAGTAAATCGAGGATCCCGATCTAAGACTATGGATACTGGTACACCATGGACGCGAACTATCTCCTGAACATATATTTTTGCCAATATATCCATGGAATAATCAATTTTAATAGGGATGAAATGAGCAGTCTTCGTCAGATGATAAAAAATCACCCAAATTGCATTCAATCCCTATCGCAGTGGTGGTAATCTCGTAACAAAATACATGGAAATGTGATCCCACTTCCACTCTGGAATAAACAGTGGCTACAACTGTCCTGCTAGTCTCTAGTGCTTAGCCTTAACCTGCTAGCACGTCAAACATTACTATACAAATTCAGCAATTTCTCTTTTCATCCCACTCCACCAGAAGTACTCTCACAGATCCCTATACATTTTAGTGCTACCGAGATGGACTATGTAGAGAGATCTGTGAGCCTCTTCTAAATTAATTCTCCTGATCTCGGTATCTGTAGGAACACATAGCCTAGTACGAAACCGCAGGGCTCCATCATCTGATATACTGAACTCCTCTCCCTGGCCATCCCGTATTTTAGCCATTACCTCTGCCAATTCTGCGTCATCACCCTAAGTGGCCTTAATCTTCTTATGTAGTGTAGGTTGTACAACCAGGCTGGCAACAAATGCCTGAGGACAATCTTATACTAATTCTATGCTAAGTCTCTCCAAATCCATCAGGATCGAGTGCTAAAACTCTATGGCTGCCAATGCTGGTTCCACTGATTTCCTACTCAGAGCATCTGTTACTACATTCACTTTCCTTAGGTGGTAACTAATAGTGTAGTCATAATTTTTAATAAGTTCTAGCCACCTTCTTTGCCTCATGTTCAATTCTGTCTGGGTAAAGAAATATTTCAAGCTTTTGTGATCCGTGAAGATCTCGCATTTTCCACCATACAGATAATGCCTCCAGATTTTAAGAGCGTACACCACTGCAGCTAACTCCAAATCATGCGCAGGATAATTCTTCTCATATTCTTTAAGTTGTCTAAAAGCATATGCAATGATCCTGTCGTGCTGCATCAATACACACCCAAGTCCCTTCAGGGACGCATCACTGTATATTACAAACCCGTCCTCCCCTAATGGAATAACCAACACTGGGGCAGTCACCAACCTCTGTTTCAATTCTTGAAAGCTCTGCTCGCAGTCATCAGTCCATTCAAACCTTACATTTTTCCACGTAAGTTGCGTCAACAGACTTTACAAGATGGAGAAACCATCCACAAAGCGCCAATAATAACCTGCTAAACCTAAAAAAACTCCTAACCTCTTGAATATTTTTTGGTCTCACCCAATTAACCACTGCCTCTATCTTACTTGGGTCAGCATATACACCTGCCTCAGAGATCACATAGCCAAGAAAAGAAACCTGCCTCGGCCAAAATTCACATTTCTTAAACTTTGCATATAACTTTCTCTCTCTCAATGTTTGCAATACCAGCCTCAAGTGATGTTCATGCTCCTTAAAACTCCTCGAATAGACCAGTATATCATTAATAAATACAACTACATATTGGTCCAAATATGGATGGAACACTCGATTCATTAAATCCATGAATACCGCTGGTGCGTTTGTCAACCCAAATGGCATTACTAAGAACTCGTAATGCCCATATCTCGTTTGAAAAGCCGTTTTCAGAACGTCTTCTTCCCTCACTCTCACCTGATGATAGCTTGACCGCAGGTCAATTTTAGAGTAGACCTGGGTCCGCTGGAGCTGATCAAATAAATCATCGATTCTGGGAAGAGGATATTTATTCTTAACTGTCAGTTTATTTATCTCCATGTAATCTATACACATCCTCATGGTCCCATCTTTCTTCTTCACAAATAAAACTGGTGCCCCCAAGGCGACACGTTGGGTCTGATAAATCCCTCATCCAGTAATTCTTGCAATTGATCTTTTAGTTCTTTTAACTCAGCTGGGGCCATTTGGTAAGGAGCTTTAGATACTGGCACGAACCCCTATAGAAAGTCCACAGTAAACTCAACTTCACGGTCTGGTGGCAAACCAGGTAATTCCTCTGGAAATACGTCTGAAAATTCTCTAACCAGAGCAATATCAGCTTGTTTCAATTCTTCTTTTGGCAATTCCTTAATGTAGGCAACAAATCCCTGGCAGCCTTCTTGAATCAATTTTCTCACCTGAATAGCCGATACAAGCTGTGGTGAAGAACGTACCCACAAACCAAGAAACCTATATTCTGGCTCGCCTGGAGGTCTGAAAATCACTTCTTTCAAATGAGAGTCAATACTAGAATGATTAACTGTCAACCAATCCATACCCAAAATTATGTCAAACCCCTGCATATCTAATATCACCAAATCAACTGGAAACATCTTTCCCAGAATAGTCACTGGAAAGTCCTTGAGTACCCTCCTGCATCTCACCACTGACCCAGTCGGCATAGCTACAGCTAACCCAATATTCAACAACTATGCCTCATACCTCGTTAGCTTAGCATATACCGATGAAATAAAAGAGTGGGTGGCACCTGTATCAAATAAAACAATAGTTGTATATGAGAAAGCGGTAAGGGTACCTGTAATTATGTCTCCATCTACATTGGCGTCGCTCGGCGTCAACGCGTACACTCTTGCCGGTGCAGTGTTCCTCTGTTGTTCTCCACGGGGTGCCTAATAACCACCCCAGTATGGTCTTGGAGCTGATGCTTGAGCTTGCAATCCCTGGCACGACCAAGATCTATGTTTGGGTCTTCCACAATGGTAGCAAACGTCCTCATCCATCCGACATTCACCTGGATGTCTACGCCCCTACCTAGGACAGGTAGGAATAGCTCATCCACCCTGAGGTCCACCACGGCACGTCATCCGTCCCTGACTACCTCCATATTGATCCCCTCTCCACGGCCCTCTGCTGGAGCTCGCCTGAAGATCCTAAGATGCGGACCTCTTTCTCTGACTCTGAGTTGCAGCACCTCTCTACATACCACCCTCAATAATGGCAGCTCTATCCACCACCTCCACGAACGTCTAAGCTTAACAGCCAATGACTTGCTCAAATAAATTCTGCCTCAAGTCTTTTTCAAACTTCCATGCTTTATTTTCTTCATTCGGTGCTAAGTGTGGGGCAAAACATGACATATCGATAAATCATGCAGCATACTAAGACACTATCATCTGCCCCTGAGCCAAATGCAGGAATTTGCCTGCCTTTGCGCTCCAAACGATAACAGGGAAATATCGCTCGAAGAATAATTCCTTGAACCTACTCCATGATACTGGTACTAGATATGGCATCTACTCCTTAATTAACCACGCTAATCTCCACCAGTGCTTTGCCTCTCCTATCAGCTTAAATGATGCACATGCCACTTTCTGCTCGTCTATACATACCAGTACTGCTAAAATCTCCTCTATGTCCTGAACCTAGTTCCTGGCTACAATCGGGTCAGGTCCTCCAACAAAAGAAGGAGGCTTCATCTGCATAAACTGCTCAATCGTGCAGCTACACTCTCCTCCGCTTCTAGCCATCTCAGCCATCACCTGTTGAGTGATGTTGCATAATACGACATATGTATCTCCACCTCCCATACTGGAGTGTCCTGGTTTATCACCTCCAGCATCTATAGCACTACTTCTTGGATCCATCCTGAAAATACATAGAGCATCATTTCAGTATCCTCTCTCTCCTACATATCTAATCTACTCAAACAATGCCCCTGTTCTTACCCCAACATCCAATCCTGCAACCCAAACACACAACTCGTTGATAGTTTACTATGGTTTTTTTGAAATCGTCACCCCAAGAAAAACACAGAAACTACCACGAAAATTTTGTATTCAGACCACAGAACAAAACCTCAAATTCTTTTCCTATATTCTGGTTGTGTTCCCATTGCATTCTAGAGTCTACAGAACTAAACAACCTAAGCTCTGATACCAAACTATAACGACCAACTACTTATTTAACGTTTTTTTTTTCTATTTGTATATCATAAATGTCATCTATCTAAAATACTATTGGTAACCTCAGGCTCAAGGAAGCACTGAGAAAAACTCTGTATGTCATACACACCTAAGCAGCGGTAACTGTGAAAACAGTAAACTGTGATATATACATGTACAATACCAGAACTATTTATATATATATATATATATATATATATATATATTTACAACCCCAAACATACCCAGTGGCAATAACAAAACTTGGAAACTATTCCCAAATCACTGATACCCAAAAAAATACACCTACCCTTCCAACAAGGGCAGCTCAAGACAATCTCTAACTGCGAGCCTAATTTGCTCGCCTAATCGGATCTCCTGAAAAATAATAAGTCACTGGGATGAGTCGACACTTAGTAAGAGGAAATATGCTATTACTAGAGTGTGGTAGCTGAGTTACATATTTAAAATACCGAAATAATACTGATACTATAATCTGAGAAAGCTGATAAACTGTACAGAATATATATATATATATATGTGTGTGTGTGTGTGTGTGTGTGTGTGTGTGTGTGTGTGCGTGTGTAATGTAATCTAAAGTACAAATGTATTTCTGAGTTTGCTATCTGTACATACTACTAATAAGATAATATGAACTGCTGCTGTGTGATATATCTATACATAGGAACTTCTGCTATACCCTGGGATCTATGTATCATGATATAACCCCTCATGATAGGGTTGTGCGGCCTGTTGGCTGGATTTACTTTGATTGGCCTACATGGCAAGTCAATATATATCTATAACATTCGTTAATCTAGCCCACTGCAATCTCTCCGTGCAATCTCCCTGTCTATCATCGTCTAACGAGCCACCTCAACCCAGCTTACTAGGGAGACTGCAATCTCTCCTGGCACGGTTAGATGGAATCCACATACTATTTGAGTAATGTGGTTACACTATGTATTCTGTAATAGCAACAGTATCGTGCTCTGCTGTATATATATCTGTCTGTAGTTTCCACAGGGATCTAATATCGTGTAATACTGTATACATATATAAATATATATTTATCTTGCTGCTTTTAACATGATTTCAAAACAACCATAACACTATAAATATGAAATATCCATAATGTGTGTCTGTAATATTTGTAATTTTTATCTATAATATCTATATTATCTATCTGTAATATCTATAATCTCTGTCTGTAATATCTGTAATATCTGTAATTTCTGTCTGTAATATTTGTACTATCTATAATATTGGTAATGTCTGTCTAAGTGTTATGGTTTAGAAATCATGTTATTCTGAGAAATACTATAAGTCTTCATTTATTACTAATAATCTGTATAGCTGAATATCCATAAAGTTGTATAGCCATCATACTATACTGTAATAAACTCATGCCACACATTTGAGTAATCAAAATCTCATGCTCAATTTCTGTAATTATGCTGTAAAAATAATATTCATGATATTCTGGATAAATAATCTGATCTGCATGCTTGAAAATATACATTTATAATCTTCTGTTATAAATATTGTAAATCTCTAGCATAGCATATTTCCCTTACCTTATTTCTAAAAAGTCCCTACGGTACTCTGACCCTATACCCGCAGGGTTCCCCACTCAATTCTCTAAAAACAACATCCCCTAGAACCAAACATCAGTATTTCTTTGCATACTACATTTCTTATAACTATAGAGAAAGCATATTCTGAATAAAATGTCTTACCCTGAGGTTGGGATGAATTTCAAACCAACCCCACCAACAATCTGCTTCGACAGACTTACAGAGAACTTTACCAGGAGCGTCGTGGTAGCCTTAGATCTTCGATTCGGCAAGAAACAAAGTTGGGATAGAAGAGAGAAGGGGAGGGGAACGTTTTAGAGAGAGAAAGAAGGATTCATGCGCTGAAATTCTGTCAAAAATCTGGGTTTTAGCTACTTATAGCCTTAGATTCGTCAACGAGACACGTCATCTCGTTGACGAGTCCTGTAGAAAGTTCATCGATGGACTTGCACCCTTCGTCGATGAGTTTCAGACTGCCACAAACCCTTTCTCAGTATCTTCTCGTCGATGAGACGCACTCTCATCGATGAGCCCAAAGTGCCACGTCATCGACGAATGCTGCTGCCTCTTTTTTTTTTTTTTACATTTCCCTCTCTTTTTATTATTTAAATACCATTATTATTCGAGTCATTACAATAAAAGTGAGATTTTGTGCTATTGTTGGAGCTCTATTGTCGAATTGCATAATTGATTTTATGATTCTCATATTGTAGTAGGAATTATAGAGCACAAATGCTATAATTGGGGAACAATTAAAGCTCTGTCACTCAGGAACTGCAGAATACAAGATAGCTAAGGAGCTAAAGGATTTATTTGTGGAGTTTGCAAATCATTAGAAGCAACTACACAAGAGGTTTGCATCGGAAGAGAGAAAAATTCTGCACACGTCTGCCCCATAAGTGCTTGCAAAGTTCAAACGTGTTCTTGGATGGCCACTCAAATAAGCAAGTGAAAATTTGTGTCTCATTTTTGCAAACTGAGTGAATGATTTCATTTCTTTGATGGATGATTTATATTTTGTATGACCTATTATTTGAGCTATTGGATTGCATGCCTTATCTTGAATGCCACCTGCATAGTTGATGCAGTGATTTGTGTTTTGTATGCTATAGAAAATTGGTAGGCTATTTGGTATACTCGTTTTGATTTACAGATTTGGGAAATGTTCTATTTAAAAACAGCACGTTGCCGAAATTTTGTTAAATTTTTTTCAAAAATAATCAAACCAAAAATCAAGTGCTAAATGTTTATAATATGATGCATGCTTAAATTGTTATTAAAAGGATGAGTGATTGCTAAATAAAGATTGATCTTCATCCTAAATAAAAAAATGCATGCATAAGAATATATATAGAGGAGTTGAGCACCATTCCTAGATCATGAGCAGTGACAGCCCCCTATTTTTTATAATGGCAAAAGGGGAGAAATGGATGGTAATGAGGATGGTGTTCGTTTTTTGTGCTTGAACTGATGATGTTTTTGGAAGTCAAGAAAGTTTTTTCATTGCTTCTCTTAAGGATGTTACTGACTATTTGCATCTATTTTGGTGTATTGATGCAAATGATCTTGTACTTTTTATTTATTTTAACTTTGTAATGAAAAACAATTATGCTTAACTAATGCTTGCAAGGACCTACTTAACTTGATTGTTTGTATGAAATGTTTGGACTGATCATACTTGTTAGCTTTGGTGTATTCCCAAGAGAGGGGGTGAATTGAAATTTAAGACTTTTTTCTAGGTTTGACCTAAATAGCAGTCGTACATTCACAACCTAGCGTCTGTTTATGCAGTTCCAATATGCGCAGATAAGTATAACGTGGAAATTAAATCATTCGCAACATTCAAACTATAACATACACGTGCGGAATGTAAATTATAGAAATATAAACAATACACACACGATATGTTATCGGGGATCGGCCAACTGTGCCTACGTCCCCGCCTCTAGCCCGTAAGTCCGAGGATTCCACTAATGGCTCACTTAATGGGTGGAGCGGCACCTAATACAACTAGGTCAATTAGTACAAGGTTGACCTCATCCTTTACAAACTCTCCTTGCGGGGCGGAGATGGCCCTAGGTCAAATTCACAGGGCTGACCCCAACCTAATCCTTCTGGGCTAGATCAAACCCCCTCAGGCCATGCCTAAAAATACGATAGTATTTTTCAAAAAAAAACTGGTACAATGATTATGCTTTCATGTAAAGCAGATATGTACCCAAATACGCACAATATAATAATGCACCTCAATGATGTATGAACTATAAGCTCGGTGCTCTACGTGTGCAATCAACACTCAGAATAATGACTTTATCTAATCAAGCACAAGAGTGTTTATCAAACAAGTTATTCTTTGAAAAATGATTTTTGCACATAAAAGTATAGGCTTAGGTTACTTGTAATGACAATGCAAGAACCACAACCTTCCAAGTCTTCCCACGCAAGATTTATCAAGTTAAATCAGTGGAAGAACTTGATGCTTCTACTCTCAATAAAATCAAACAAACAATATAATCTAATGAGAGTATGAGCATGCTAGATTGAACACAAGCACTTTAGAAATACTCACAACACTTGAAAGATCTAAGAAAATGAAGTGTATGGGTGTTTTTGAGTAGTGTAGGCTAAAATAGGGTTTTGGATTTTGAGAGAGTTTTGCCTTAATCAAATTTGCTAATCCTTGCGAATTAAGACAAATGAATGAGTATATATAGGCAAGGAGGATTTTTTACTATTGGGGACACAATGGGAATAATTAAATTTGTTTAAAAAGCCAATAAGAAAATTAACCCAGTTTACCCCATTTAAAATTCAGTAAAAATTATTTTAACCCGCGAGGTTCGGTCACCCGGCCAAAGGTTTGGGTGCCCTAACAGACTCAGTCAAAAATTTAGTTTTTATTGGTTCAGGTTCCCGAAGAGTGAGTCGGTCGGCCGAACAAAAGTCAGTAGCATTTGTTTGTTAGTTCGGGTGCCCGACTTTTAGTTCGGTTAACCGAACTAACCTGTTCGGTCGCCCAAGCCCAATTTGAACGTGTCGTTTGGTCGCCCTAGTAGTTGAAAAATTCCCTAACGCACGTTCGGGTGCCCAAAGACGATACGCTCAAAATGAGTTCGGGTGCCCGAACACAAAGTCAACATGTTGACTAGTTCGGTCACCCGAACTGTTTTACACGACATAGGTTCGGTCGCCTGAACCCTCTTAACTTTTCCCATTAAGTTCATTCTAGCCTTAATTTGAATCCCTTCATTATGGTAAGTGATGTAGGGGACTTTGTGCACTAAGTGTTGGGACCTACGGTCTTTCTAAGGCCTTTTTTGAATGCGCCAAAAAACCTGGCGTCGGTCAACCGGTGATCCCTAAGGTCTCTAAGGTCTTGTGCTTTGTAGTTCCTACATGTATGCAATGCAGATTATTACTGACCTTTTTGAAATGAATTTATTACAGACCCAATAACATTACAACAAATAATAAATGTGCCGAGGTCTTCACTTCTCTTCAGGTTGCCGCATGCCATTATATGAACTTGGCAATGAGAACCTGCACACAAACTTGGCAACTATTAAATACCAAAGTATTTGTCATAATCAAAACAGGGTATGACCCATAGGGTCAACAATACTGAACTGCTTGTGTTGAATGGAACATTGCCAAATATTGAGTATACTGAACTGCTTGTGTTGAATGGATTATTACTGAAATATTGAGTATACTGAATTGCTTCATGCTTGTATGTATGTTTTGTTATGAAAAAAATGCTCTATTTACATATGGCATGCTGCCGCAATTTCAGTTAATTTTTTCAAAAACAAAATATGATAAAATGGTCATAAAGTGCATACATTAAAGGGGAGGAATTGATCTTCATCCTAAATAGAAAATGCATGTATAAAAACATATATAAAGGAGCTGAGCACCATTCTTAGAAATAGAGCATAAAGAACCCATTTGCATCATGTGCTTTACTTTTTGAATATTGAGGGTCTTCCGAAAGCTCTGAACATCGTACCCGGCTCTTAAAGCTTTATGATTAAATATGGATTGTTCTTTGGTTATGAACACAAAATCATGCTATGTACATATATATATATATATATATATATATATATATATATATATATATGTTCAAACATTGTAGACTAGCTAGCTAATTTCTTGTGAAATTATTATTTTGTAGTGTTTGCGGCTCTCAAAACACTACGGCGATGCTAGACACTTCAGTCGGGTCGAATGCACGCAACTTTTTTATTTTCCTGTATTTCTTGTTAACTGAACATAATTAATTTGTATATTTTAATTTGAATTTGTACTTGTATATATTTTAATTTTGAACAATTTTTATTTTAAATTTTAATAATTTATGAATGTTTTAGTAATTTTGGTTCAATTTTATGTATTTTAAATTATATTTAAAGATTTTTACAGGAACTTAAAAAAAATTAATTTTTTGAAAGCATCAGTGATGGTTTGCAAAACTGTTACTAATAATGGGAAGATGAAGTATTAGTGACGGTTTAGAAACCATCACTAAATGACCAAAACCGTCATTATAGAATCAACCTTATGGGGGCCAACTACTAGTGGCGGTTTTATAATCGTTACTAATAGTCAATTATTAGTAACTATTTTAATAATCGTCAATAAAAAGCGTACTATTAGTGACGGTTTCTTGACCGTCACTATTACAGTCATATTAGTGACGGTTATTAAATTTGTCACTAATACATTTTAGTGACGGAGTTGAGCCGACCATATGTGCAATTTTATAGTGACGGTTGTAGGCTATTAGTGACAGTTCTTTTCCGTCACTAATACTCCACTAATAGTGATAGTTTGAATATTTCATCACTAATAAGCATTTGTATCCGCAGATATGGTAACAAAACTAGAACCATTGTTGACTTTACTGTAATCCCAATAAGGGGGGTGAATTGGTATTTTAAAATTTTTCTCTCATAGGTCAAAAATCTAGCAGCAGTATTACACAATCTTAGGGTCAATTTAAGGTAGATAATAAGATGAATCAATAAATGCAGCTGAAATTAAATTTCACATGTAAATTACTCAAGCATGCACAGTAAAGCAAGTGAAGCAAAAAGGACAACATATGTGTTATTGAGGTTTGACAAATGTGCCCACATTCCCGTCTTGGCTCACAGGCACAAGGATTTCAATATGGCTCACTTAATGGGTGGAGTGGCACCTAAATACAACCAGGTCAAATTAAAGCAGGGCTGACCTCAACCTTTACAACCAATCCTTTCAGGATGGATTAACGCCCCCTCAGGCCACACCTGGAATACAACAAGTAATCAATACAAATTTTGTGTACAAAATATGTGCTTCTCCAATAAGCAGATTTGTACCAATATAATCAACACACTACAGTATGATAGGATATAATAAGATCAATGTAATTTAAATGTCTACTCTCAAAAAATAATGCAAGTATATCAATCAGTATGTGAGAGTGTATGTGTTAGGATCTTTGTGTCAACATAATAATATCAATCACAAAGTGTAGTAACAAAGATCTTAAGCACACATGCAAATATCTCAAAAATACTTTTCTCAAAATCAACCACAAGAGATATTGGAAATCAGTTTGTAAAAGTTATTTCACAAACAAACACAATAAAAGCTCTTGAGTATTGCAATGATAATGCAAAACTCACAAGCTCTAAAGAGTTTTTCCAAGGAAGATTTATTAACAAAGTCACAAGGAAAAACTCAAAGCTTACTCTCAAATAAAATCAATCTCAATCAAACACAATCAATAAGAGTGGAAGCTTTATAATATAATCTCTAAAACACTCTTACTAAATGATTTTTACAAGAAGGATGAGTAAGAATGGAAGTGGTGAGCTTGAATGTGAAAAATAGGTGTTTGGAATTTCAGAGAGAATATTTCTAATGACGTTTGCTAATCAGCTGCTAATCAAACCAAATGAGGGAGTATTTATAGACACTCCAAAAAATATAACCATTCAGGACTCATTAGGTATTTTTGGAAAAGTTTAATAATGATTAATTAAAAATAATCTCAGTTTTACCTCGGTAAAAATTGGCACCCAAGAGTTTTCGGTCGACCATATTTTAACTTCGGTTAACCGAAGCACTGAGTTCGATCTTCCATAGCATTTTTGAATTGAGGTTTTGGTCAACCATATTTAGGCGATTCTAGACCCTCTGAGTTTCGATCGACCAGGTTATGATCAATTAACCAAATTCAGTGGTTCGGTCGACCATGTAATTTTTCAACTAGAAGTTCGGTCGACCAGGGCGATGGGAATCAACCACGTGCCAATTCGGTTGACCATTCGGTGCGTTCATTTTAAAAGTGGTTGACCAAATGGTCAACAATTGACCTTGGGAGGTTCGGTCAACCGAATAGTCTATGTAGGTTTGGGTTCGGTCGACGGAACACACTAAAAGTGTGCATTTAAGTTCTGATTGACATTTAAAGTCACTCCAGTTCACATAATTGTAATTTCTAAGTTATAGGAGCCTTGCCACGTGATGTTTGGGGACCTAAATTCAATCTATGGTCTTTAAGCTCATCTGTCCTATCATGCATGAAATGCATTAATTATCACAAACCATTAATATTACAAACCCAAAATAAAGTGAAATGAAAATTATAACAATAAATACTTTGGGTCTTCATTTTCTTTCAAGTCCAGTTGCATCATATGATACTTCCAATTGATCCTGCACACAAACTCATCAAGCATTAAATACCAAAGTATTTCTCATAATCAAAACGGGATATGACCTATAAGGTCAACAATCTCCCTCTTTTTTATGATGACAAATACCTTATGCAAAAGTGGGTACAGCCAAGAAAGGCTCGCCCTGAAACTATGCATAAAGGAAATATAAAGTTCAAGCATTTTCCTAATTACCCAGTTTTGCCCTACTTCTCCCCCTTTTGGCAACAGCAAAAAAAAGGGTCAAGACATTGAAACTTATAGGCAAGCAAAGGGTAATAATCATTTAAACACACGATATAGTTTGGAAAGATTTTTAGAAAATTCGGCAGCATGCCATTTGAAAATAGAGCATTTCCCAAAAAAATATTTGTATAGAAATGACCTGATTGAGTTCAAATTTTCAATTATCCACAGCAATCAACTCAAACAGTCCAGTATGATCAAGATAATAAACATAAGTATGACTCTCAACATTGAAGAGGTATAATAGTCATGCATTACAAAACACAAATATTTAGCACAAGTAGTATAATAGTCATGCAACACAAACAAACTCACAAAGTATAAAACAAGGATAGATGTAAAATATTTAAAGCCATGGATTTTTAGAATAAGTAGATCCCCCTAAGTTTGGGCACTCAATCATGTTTCTAAGTGGCCTCTCTACTATGGATTAGACCTAACTCACGTCTAATCTGTATAAACCTATCTTCCTGAAGAGGTTATGTGAAAATATTAGCCCACTGTTCATTAGTACACACAAACTCAAGAGCCACATCCCCTTTCTACACATGATCACGAATGAAATGATGTCTAATCTTAACATGTTTGGTTCGTGAATGTGAGATTGGATTTTTAGATATATTAATTGCACTAGTATTATCACATTTAATTGGAACAGTATCATAGTGCAACCAAAATCCATAAGTTGTTGTTTCATATAAAGAGTTTGAGCACAACAACTTCCAATTGCAATATATTCAGCTTTGGTTGTGGATAAGGCAACTGAGTTCTGTTTCTTAGAACACCAAGAAACCAGAGATTGTCTTAAATAATTACATGTGCTGCTAGTACTCTTCCTATCTACTTTACAATCAGCAAAGTCAGCATCCGTGTAACTAACAATCTCGAACGATGTGTACTTAGGGCACCACAAACCTAATTCAATAGTCCCTACTAGGTACCTAAGTATTCTTATAACTGCTAACAAATGAGACTCCTTAGAGTTAGGAGCGGCCTGAAACCTAGCACACATACACACATTAAACATGATATCAAGTCGACTAGCTGTAAGGTATAGGAGGCTACTAATTATGCCACGATACAGTTTTACATCAACAAGGATGCCTTGCTCATCTTTATCAAGCTTTGTGGAAGAGCTCAAAGGAGTTCCCAAAATTTTATCGTCTTCCATATTAAATTTTTTGAGCAAGTCCCTAACATATTTAGATTGGCATATAAAGGTTCCATGTTTAGCTTGTTTAATTTGAAGTCCTAAAAAGAAAGAAACTCAGTTCACCCATCATGCTCATTTTAAATTCACTTTGCATGCATTTGGCTAACTTATTACACAGTTCATTATCAGTTGCTCCAAAAATAATATCATCTACATAAATTTGCAGAAGGAGCATATGATCATTTTTAGATTTTATGAAAAATGTAGTGTTAATTTTGCCCCGGGTAAAATCATTTTCTATGAGAAAATCACTAAGCCTCTCATACCAAGCTCTAGGAGCTTGTTTCAATCCATACAAGACTTTGGACAACCGATAAACATGATTAGGATATTTATGATTTTTAAACCCTAGCTGTAACGACTTGCTAATCTAATCTGTTGGCTCTAGTGTATTCCCAAGAGGGGGGTGAATTGGATATTTAAAAATTATTTCCTAGGTCAATCGGTTTAAAAGTTGGATTACTCAACCTAGAGTCTTTCTATGCAAGTATAAACCCAATCATTTACAATAGTAAAATATAAAAATTCATGTGCTGGAATTTAAAAAGCGAAAATTAAAAGCACACACAAGAAATGTTATCGTGGTTCGGCCAACTGTGCCTACATCCCCGCCTTGGCCACACCAGCACAAGGATTCCACTAATGCTCACTTAACGGGTGGAGCGGCACTTAATACAACCAGGTCAATTAGCACAGGGGTGACCTCAACCTTTACAAACTCTCTTTGCGGGGCAAAGAAGGCCCTAGGTCAAATTCACAGGGCTGACCCCAACTTGATCCTTTTGGGCTAGATCAAACCCCCTCAGGCCATGCCTGGAAATATAACAATATTTTTCACAAAGTAACTGGTACAGTGATTATGTTTCTCAAGTAAAGCAGATATGTGCCCAATACGCGCAATCACATACACATCAACAATGTAGGTCATGTAAGCTCAGTGATGCAAATAGTTGTGCTATCAACACTCAATATGGTATAATTAGTGATATGCTCAAGAGTGTTTAAAACAAACAGTATCTTGGTATCTAAGCAATGCACAGTTCAGCAGAAAATCAATATTCCAAAGAGATGAATCAGATAATCAAACTAGGTCAATAAGATTTTCCTCAATGAAATATGCACAATATTAGTTTGAAAATGTTTTGCTTGTTTGAAAAATATTTGCACAACAAAAACCAAACTATGAGACACTTGCAACAAAGATGCAAATATCCTAAGCTTACTAGGTTATCCCAACGCAAGATTTATAATATGAAAATCTGTGGGATAAACCCAAGCTAAACTCCCCAAAAATAATATCTCAATCACACAAGCATGTGGGAGTATTAGCAACCTCTACTAATTAATAACCCAAGCATGAACTCTCACAAAACTCTTACAATACCAAGATTTATCAAATGAATGAGTATTTGAGGGTATTTCAGCAAGGTGGGATTTTGAAATAAAGAGGATTTTTGTTAATGATTTTCTGTTAATCACCCCTAACCCACACAAATAAACTCAAATATATAGGCTAGGGTAAAATTATGACCATTTAGGACCTATTGGGTATTATTAGAAAAGTTGCAAATGATTTAAGCACAATTAACCCAATTTAACCCATTTTTACCATAGTTAAATTAATTTTGACACGCCGAGGTTCGGGTGGCTGAACCTTGGTTCGGTCGCCCAAACAGACACAGTTAAGATATTTAAACAAGTTCGGTCGCCCATGTCGTGCTTTGGCAGCCTGAATCAAAGTCAGAAAGATTGCTTCGTAACTTCGGGTGCCTGGTCATAAGTTCGGTAGCCCGAACTCGTGTGTTCGGTCGCCTGGGGCTCAATTTAAACTAAATCGTTCGGTTGCCTGAGTTGGTGAAAAGCCATTTTCAGGTGGTTCGGGCGCCCGTGGATGGTATGCACAAATATGTTCGGTCACCCGAAGCTTGGTCAAACTGCTGACTTTCCAGTAGTTCGGGTACCCGAGGAATTTTGAACTCTTGAGGTTCAGTCGCCCGACCTCTCACATACTTACCCTATTTTTTCCAATTTTATTTCAATTCTTTCCCCCTAATAATGTAAGTGATTATGGGGACTTTAGGCACAATGTGTAGGAACCTAGGGTCTTTTCAAGTACGCCCAAAAGCCTGGCGTCAGTCGACCGACCTAAAGTCATTCGGTTCCTATGGTCAATCTATGGTCATTTTAAGCTTACAAAACCAACATGCATGACATGTAGAGATTATTACAGACTGTTCCTACTTAAATATTATAGACCCAATAATAGTAAAATGAATTACAACATGAAAATAGTCTTCAGGGTCTTTAGACTTTGAGTCTTCATGTGCCATTAGCTGATCTGGTAATTATATACCTGCACACAAACTCGAAAGTCATCAAATACCAAGATTATTTGTCATTATCAAAACTGGGTGTGACCTATAAGGTCAACATAATCATATAATAAAACATATTTAATAATAATGTCAACTCGAACCTGAGGGTAACGGGGACTCATCTAACATTCACAGCGGAAAACTAAGCAGCAGTAAATGTAAATCGCATTCTCATAACCACAAATGCATAATACCAGAGTTAACTATAATCCAAAACACTGTGTTTATTTACAATCTCCCAAAAATACAAAAATAACTCTAGGATCCCATATCAAAATCTCCTGATCCTAGTTCAAGCTAACCCTCCTAACGGGGTAGCACAACAGACTCAACGGCGGCCTCGATCCACTGGTCCTTCTGGGTTTCCTGAAAAAATTTTAAGTTTGGGGGTGAGACACTTCTCAGTAAGGGAAAATAAACTAAATACAACTGTGTGGCAACATGAATATTTGATGCAATTACACATATACAGTACATTTCATATACCTGAAAACATTCATCATAACATTTTGAATAATCATATATTTTTGTATTTTCTAATAAATCATATACTTCATAAAATGTCTGATACAACTAATAATACTAAAAATTTACTTAGGATGTATAGCTAGCTGATGTCATGTATTACCCCCCATGACGGGTTGTGTAGCTCGAAGGCGGGACTCGACAATGGCTCGCCTACCACTGCCGAGTCAAAAATGTTTGTAAGTACGATGGGCCCGCCACACCCTGGTTCAGACTGCTAGGTAGATGTCTACAATTCTACACTAAAAGCCACATCGACTATCCGTCTCCCACCCCCTTGTGGGTTGGTTAGCACAAGTCTGAACATAGATATCTGATTTGTATAGCAACGCTATCGTGCTTCTATAACTTAACTAAACTAACATCCGGGTTATGATAATATATAATACATGGTAATATACAGTTTAGCGTAAATAGATTGACAGCATTTTCTGTGATAACAAATTACATATGGCCTTGCGCTGATTACTTTCACATCTATGGCCTTGCACCAAAATCATACATATACATGTGGCTTTGCGCTAAAATCATACATCATACACGGCCTTGCGCTGGCTATCAATCACGGCCTTGTACCGAATAGTTCATACATATTATTCTGAATAAATAAGTCATTTATCATGTATTTTGAAACTATAATGCACTGCAATATTTCATAACTTCTGAAAATCATACTTCATTCATAAAATTGTCATAACATAATACTTATTATGTAAAATAATATTCATGCCACACGATGCTGAGTAAAATCATACATTTCATTCTAAAATCATATTTCCTGTATAACAGCAATATTTTCCCAAATATGCATTTTCTCAATAATATTCAAATATAATACATGCTTTCTTGAAAATTAATTTGCTAATAAATAATAATAATTTGCGTGGAAAATAACTGCTTTAGTTTATTCCCTTAAAAACTGAAAAGAAACCCCTTAAATGCATCGGTCCTGCACTGCAGGGTTCCCCATTCAACACCCTAAAAATGACAACTTCCAGAACTAAACTTCAGTATTTTTCCATGAATATCATTTCCTATAACTACTATAAGACCAAATTTTGCATAAAAAGTCTTACCTTAAACTAGGGATGAATTTCAACTCAGTCCCACCAACGATCTGCTCCAACAGACTTGGAGAGAACTTCCTCATGAGCATCGTGGTGGCCTCAGATCATCGATTCGGCGAACGATGGAGCAGAAATCAAAGAGAGAAGAGAGAGAAACCGTAGAGGAGAGAGAGAAAGAGGGTATTTTTCTGATTTTTCCTACATAAAAATTGAGTTTTAGGCTATTTTTATTATGAGATTCGTTGACGAGCCATGTCACCTCGTCGAAGAGGTCAAGAGGCAATTCGTCGACGAACTTTCTCCTTCGTCGACGAAATTCATAGTTTCCCAAAACCCTGTCTCGGTATCTTCTCGTCGACAAAGCGCACCCTTGTCGACGAGCTCAAAGTGCAACGTCATCGATTTGGTACAATTTAAAGTCCTTAAAAGCCCATTTTCCTCTCTCTTAATTATTATTTAAATACCATTATTCCTTGGGTCATTGCACTGGCAGTTGTTCTACATATACTTCTTCATTTATATAGCCATTTAAAAAGGCGCTTTTGACATCCCTTTGGTACAATTTAAAGTCCTTAAAAGTGGCATAAGCAAGCAATATACAAATGACTTCCATTCTAGCTACGGGAGCATAAGTTTCCTCAAAATCTATCCCTTCTTCCTGATTATATCTCTAGGCAACTATTCTAGATTTGTTTCTAGTTACTACCCCATTTTCATCCTTTTTATTCCTATAAACCCATTTAGTTCCAATAAGAGTATGATCATCGGGCCTAGGAACTAGGGTCCACACTTTGCTTCTCTCAAATTGGTTTAGCTCCTCCTGTATAGACATTACCCAAGAATCATCCTCTATGGCTTCCTTAATATTTTTGGGTTCTTCTTGTGATAAGAATACAAAATGACTCACTAGGTTTCTTAAGGAAGATCGGGTAGCTTCACCTCGTGAAGGTTCACCGATAATTTGATCTAAAGGGTGGTTCCTAATGAATTTCCAATCCCTAGGCAGCTCTTGAACCTCACTTTCAACGTTATTTTCTTCAATTGATTTATCATTAATTTTGCTTATTTACTATTAGTTAATTGGTATCTATCACTTAAGTTAATGTGAACCATTGAAAAGGAGATAACTCAAATTAACCAAGGTTAAAGGGAACCATTAGGATGGAAGCAACTCGAACTAATGGGGATTGAACAAGATACAAACTTATCTAAAAATGAAGCAACTCTAACTCACTAAAGTCAATGTGAACCATTGAAAAGAAGACAACTTGAACTAACCATGATTTAAGGGAACCACCAGGACAGAAGCAACTTGAGCTAACTAAGGTTGAATTGATATAGAGTTACTAGAGAGGAAGCAACTTGAACCCACGTTGATAAGGGAAAGCAACTTAAACCCACTAAAGTTAATGTCAACAATCGAAAATGAGACAACTTGAACTAACCAAGGTTGAAGGGAACCACCACGAAGGAAGGAACTTGGACTAACTAAGGTTGGACTAGATATAAACTTATTAGAGAGGAAGCAAATTGAACTCACTAAAGTCAACATAAACCATTAGAAAATAGACAACTCAAAACTAACCAAGGTTGAAGCGAATCACTAGGAAGGAAGCAACTCAAACTAACCAGGGTTCAACTAGATGTTGAATTATCAGAGAGGGAGAAACTCGAACTTATTGAAGTTAACATGAACTATTGGAAAGGAGACAACTAGAACTAACCAAGGTTGAAGGGAACCACTAGGAAGGAAGCAACTCAAACTAACTAGAGTGGAACTAGATACAGACTTATGAGAGAGGAAACAATTCGAACTCACTAAAGCCAACTGTGAACCATCGCAAAGAAGAAAACTTGAACTAAATATAGTTGAAGGGAACCAAAAAGCTAAGGTGTAGTCCCAAGCGGGGGGTGAATTGGATTTAAAAATTTCTTTTAATTCTTTTCAATGAATTTTTGACTTCTTGTTGATTTATCAAATGCACAATGAATACTTAAAAAAAAATTTAATTCACATCCACAACACAAGTATTTAAACAATCAAGTAACCAATCAATCAACCAAACTAATCAATTTTCCAATCAACCACAATATTCAAACTAAGATATAAGATTCAACTTTTGTTTCTTTGCAGCCCTGTGAATATGAAAGTTTGATTCAAGGCCTCTGGTAATGAATTTGCTTTCTCAAAATGATTTTAAAAAAAAAAATTCTCACTCTTCCCAAAATTCAAATTTCAAATAAACTCCTAGTTAATTTATCTTTGAGTGTTAACCAATTAACGTACTCCCTTATGGTTTCTGCAAAGTATACATTAACCAACGTACTCCCTTTCGGTTTCCGCAACCCAAATCAAAACTAGACATTAAGTTTACTTAATTTCCAAATTTATGTAGTATATATGATTAAGAAATTAAATCATCCACGCAGTTTATATGTGCTAAAAATAAAGAGCAAGGGAAAGAGAGAGTGAGACCATGGCTTTCACGAGGTTCGGCATATACCCAGCCTACGTCCCTGCTTTTGGCAAACCACCAAAGGATTCACTAAAACCAGTTCCTTTGCCGAGCAGAACAACACCGTTTACACACTCCTTTAGTAGGCTAGAGCCCGCCTCGCCAAGTGATATCCCCTCACTCGATCACTCCTTTAATTAGGCTAGAGCCTGCCTCTCTAAGCGATATCCCCACACTTAGCCAAAAATCCAAACACCTTAAATCGTTCAAGAACACTACAAGATTACAAAAGAGCAGTTGCGTACAAGAACACTCTCAAACAGAGTAGATTAGAACAAATTTAGCACTATGTACTTCAATAATTCAAATACCAATATGAAATAGAATTGAAGCTCAAGTATAGAGCTCACCAATATTCTTCTTAGATGAAGATTAGAGTAGGAATAGATTAGGAAGATCAACTCTTTTAGAAATTCAGCAATATCATCTAGGCTAAGATTTGAGCAAGAGAGAAAAACCGGTTTGCAAGATAGCTTTCAGCAGATTTTTCAATTCCTTGGCTCTTGGTGATATTTGATTCGTAAAACCATGTATTTATAGAGGTTTTAGGAAGAGTTTCCTTGTTCCCCACGTTGCTTGGAGTGTCCCCCAATTTTTTATAACATTTACCTTTGAAAAACTAATTTTTAGAAATTTCCTATTAAGTTCAAAAATTCAAATTTCCGTAGGGTCAGTTGGCTGGACAGGTGACTAGGTAATGTATTTTCACAGGGTCAATCGACTAGACAGGCGGCTCACACCTTTCTGTTTGTTCAGAATTTAACCCAAATAAATGTTAGTCAGTTGGCTCAACACAATTCAAAAATGATTAGTCGGCTGGGCATGTCAGTCGGCTGGGCGAATTAGTCGGCTAACTGATTTCAGTGCAAACTATCAGTCGGTTGAGCAGATTATCCACTTTGGTGTTTTTGTCAGTCGACTGGCCAATCTCTGTTTTTTCTGGTTAGTCGGCTGACTAGTTATTTTTCTGATTTTTCATTTTTTGTTTTTCAAAATTAGTTTTGCTTTCTTGCTTTGATCTTTCATAAAACATTTTTCAAGTTTTAAAAGTAAGTCTCTAAGTCCATATTCAACCCTAAAAGAGCTTCAACAATATTTGAAAAAATATTTAAAATATGAAGCACTTACATAAAGACTTCTAAGACTTTGAACATTCTTGGCGCTTGAGTCTTCATGCTTATCTTTTTTTTTAGCTTTCTTTTACTTTGCTTTCTTTTGTCTCTCTTGTTTTTCTTCAAGCTTTTTTATACTTTTAAACTCTCTCTCATATACTTCAAGCTTTTAAAAGATCATCTTGAAATCCATGCTTTAAGTTTCATATGATCATCCTTCTTTAAAGAATAAGCTTTTAGCACATGCTCTTTCTTAAGCCTTGAAATATCATTAATCAACAAATATGTTAAGTTTCACTTGTTTGTTAGCATCAAAATAGGATGTTAAGCCTTGTAAAGCCAACAGAACCACTAGGAAGGAAGTAGCTCAAATTAGTTGGGGTTGAAGGATTTAGGTAAAGAAGGGAAATTATTTATGATACTCTACTAAAGATGAAAAATTCAAATTGTGTTAGTCATGAATGAAGATTCCAAACACTAGAAGCTGATGTTGGAGCTTTTTGGATGCTTTTTGGATGCTCTTCTTTTGACTACACCTATATTGGAAAATCCAATAGAAATGCCATATGTTGATAATATTTTGAATGCAATGCATCACATGCAAAATATGAGTTGACTTCTGATCATGCATGACTATGCATTTGCATATGCTCTAGTTTCTAATCACAAAACCACTTTTGTAAGAAAATTGATTTTGTAAATGTAACTTTGATTCCAAATTGGAAAATGCTCTTATCTAATTTGTTTAAGTCATCTTGAACCCTTCTGACTTCATGTTTTTTATTTTGATTCTTGAGGTGCGTAGTAAGGAGCCTTACTTATAGATGCTCTGACCAAATCAACCCTAGTGTATGGTGCTTTGCTTACCATGTTCTAGCTTTCTAATAAGTCCCTAAAATACATGACTTTAGACCCTCATTTACTTTTGTTTATCCTCATTTTATTATGTATTTACCCAGAGTTATTAGTGTTTAGAGTTATACAAGGTTTGTTTGTCTTTTCAGAAAAAATATGTTAAAACTGTGGAGCTAGGCATTACAAGAAGCCAAGGAGGATTTGGAGGATTCAAAACTTGAATTCAGAGGTTCAGTTAAGCTCCAGAAGCTTCAAATCATAAATAGACAAGAAGATGATGCTCAATCATGTGGCGCGACCAGCAACACATAAGGGCGACCTATTCTTCCACTATGGATTCCAAGGTTCATATTGAGATCAAAATGCTACATAGTTCAACCAAATGCTCGACCAAGTGACCTACTGGGGTGACCACGTCAAGATACTAAGATAGAACTGAAATTCAAATGTACCGAGAGTCTCAACTAAGTGTTCAACCAAAGGACCTTTAGGGGCAACATTGTCGAGATACTGAGATTTCTTGAAGATCGAGATACTGAGATTTCTTGAAGATCGAGTCTCGACCATCAAGACCTTGAGGCACGACGAAGTCAAAGATATTGAAGATTTGAATCCTTGAATTCCCGCGAGATCCGACTAGGGCACACACAAGAACGCCAAAGGAGTGACTTGGTCGATAGCGACGATCTGCTGTGCGAGATTTGTTGCAAACTTTCTAACTAGTAAAACAACCCTTGTAAACCCTAGAACCTATAAGTATTCGCTATGAACACAAGCTCTGGGTTCCTCTTTGGCCTCTCTTAGGTTAGTGACAGACCTAGGAAGTCATTGAAAGCCAAGTTTGAGTAGGAGTAGAGTAGTTTCAGTTCACGTATGGAGTGTCTGACGGCCTGTGACAACCGGCAGTATTCATAATACAACCACGTATGAAAACTAAGGTGTAGTCCCAAGAGGGGGGTGAATTGGATTTAAAAATTTTCTCTTAATTCCTTTTAAGACTCCTTAATCTCTTTTGCTTCTTTTAATCAATTCTTGAATTCTTTGTTTGATTTAACAATCACCCAAGAAATATTTAAAACAAAATTCAATCCACAACCACAACACAAGTACTTAAAAAATCAAGTAAACAACCAAATCAATCAATTTTCCAATCAACCACAATATCCAAACTAAGATATAATATTTAGCTTTTGTTTGTTTGCAACCCTGTATATCTGAAAGTTTGATTCAAGCCCTGTGGTTAATGCAAGCCCTATGACAATAAATTTACTCTCTCAAAATGAAGTGCAATATAAAATCCAATACTCTTCCCAAAAGTTTAGACGTTAAATAAACTTTCAGTTAAAGAGTCTTTGGGTGTTTCACCAATCAACTTACTCCCTTATGATTTTTACAAAGTATGGATCAACCAATGTACTCCCTTTCGGCTTCTGCAATCCCAAAAACAAATTAAGCTTAAGTTTATTTAATATCTAATCCACGTAGTATATATGATTGAATAATTTAAAACATCCACATCGTTTATATATGCTAAAAGTAAAGAGCAAGGGAAAGAGAGAGAGAGAGAGACCACGGTTTTTATGAGGTTTAGCTTATCCCCAGCCTACGTCCTTGCCTTTGGCAAACCACTAAAGGATTCACCAAAAAATCAGTTCCTTTGTCAGGCGGAACAACACTGTTTACACACTCCTTTAGTAGGCTAGACCCTGCCTCTTCAAGTGATATCCCCTCAGTCGGTCACTCCTTCAATTAGGCTAAAGCCCGCCTCTTTAAGCAATATCCCCACGCTTAGCCAATGATTCAAACACCTTGGAATCGTCAAGAATACAAAAGAGTAGTTGTGTACAAGAACACTCTCAAACAGAGTAGATTAGTACAAATTCAGCACTATGCACTTCAAGAATTTAAATATCAATATGAAATAGAATTGAAGCTCAAGTGTAGAGATCACCAAGGGTTCTTTAGTGATTGAGAGAACTCAGAATGAGAACTGTAGGTTGATAATTCAGTAGCAATTCAAATGATTTCCCCCAGCAAGAGTATGAGCAATAAAGAACTTTGAGAGAGATTGAGAGATTGAATGCAAGTTTGTTGTGTAATTGCTTGGTTATTAATTTCTTGGGATTAAGGTAGTATTTATAGATCTTTTAGGATTAGTTTCCTTGCTCCCCAAGTTACTTGGAGTGTCCACTAAGTTTTTATAACGTTCATATTTGAAAAACTGATTTTTAGAAATTTCTCGTTAAGTTCAAAAATTCAAATTCCCGTAGAGTCAGTTGGCTGGACAGGCGACTGGGTAGTGTATTTCACAAGGTCAGTCAACTGGACAGGCGACTGAGGCCTTTCTATCTGCCAGAAATAAATTCTATTAATTTTTCAATCAGCTCGCTTGACACAGTTCAAAAATGGTCAGTGGGCTGGGCTTGTCAGTTGGCTGACTGATCTCAGTGCAAACTGTCAGTTGGCTGAGCAGTTATTCATTCTGATGTTTTGTCAGTCAGCTAGTCAATCTCAGTGTGTTTTGGTCAGTCGACTGACCTTTCCATTTTCTGAAAATCTTTCATTTTTCATTTTTAAATCCTTTTGTTATTTGAAAGACTTAACTATAACTTTGTCAAACACATTTTCCAAGGATTTAAAAATTAGATCTCTAAGTCCATATTCAACCCTAAAAGAGCTTCAACAATATTTTAAAAGATATTTAAAATATGAAGCACTTACATAAAGACTTCTAAGACTTTGAATATTGGCACTTGAGTCTTCATGCTTGTCTTTTCTTTGAGCTTTCTTTTGCTTTGCTTTCTTTTCTTCAAGATTTGATATACTTTTAAGCTTTCTCTCATATTCATCAAGCTTTAAAATATCATCTTGAAATTCATGCTTTAAGCTTCATATGATCATCCTTCTTTGAAGTATAAGCTTGCATTTTCATGCTTGATCCTTGTAAGTCCTAAAATGTCATTGCTCAACAAATATGTCAAGTCACACTTGTTTGTTAGCATCAAAATATGATGTAAAGCCTTGTAAGGCCAACAGTGTAAATAGATGGTTGTCGATACCCCAATTTTAACCAGGTTATCCTTAGGAGACCCGATGTAATAAAGTTGACTTTGAATTTTGAAAATTGAAGGACCTTGTTTGAAAAAACCCAGTATCTTTAATTGAGTCCTAGTATCTTAAATTGAGTCCCGGTATTTTAATTGAATCCCGGTGAATTTTAACCAAGCTCTGATATTTTAATTTACTTCCAACATTTTAATTGGGTCTCGAAATTCTAACTGAGTCCCAGTGAATCTTGGAGTCCTAGTGAATTTTAATTGAGTCCCGGTGTATTTTTAACTAAGTTACTTTTGGGAGGTTAAAATTGGAAGGAAAATACACCCACATAAAAAATATAATAAAAAAATTAAAAAAAAAAAAGAAAAAGGAAAAATTTCTAGGTTCCCCAATCTCCAAGTGCCACCTGGAAGCACCTCCTAAGCCCTCTTGCACATCAAAAAGGGAATCAAGTTGTTAAGAGGGTGAATAAAAAAATCTGCAAACCAATATGCGCATGGGTGAGGAGGTTAAAGAAATATTCCCTGCCGAGGAATTTTGTTAAGGGCAATTCCGTTAAGGCCATTCGTGCGGGAAGAGGGGTTTGGCACCAAAACCATCTCTCATGCTCCCTATAAATAGGGAGCCCCTCCTGCAAGCAGGGGGGTCTCAATCTTTTCTTCACAGAGCACAAACCTCCAAATCTCACCATCTCTCTCGCTGCCTCTCTCACACCCTATCTCTCTTCCTCACATCGACAATCCATCTCTCTTGGATCCCTCCACAGTCACAATCGCCAGTAACACCCAGCAGCCCCTCTCGGCACCTACGCTGCCACCACCCAGCCTCTGTTGTTCACCATTACCACTGTCCCCACCATAGTCCCTGCCAGAAAAAGCCAAGACGCTGTCGGCCCCACTCCACGGCAATAGCCCCCTCCATCCCACCATCTTCACCACCATTCTAGTGATCCAAAGTAGCTCCATCTCCATCATCCATCTTCCTCCAGCTTTGGCCAAACCAGCATAGGCATCAAAAAAGAAAAAAAAAAATAGAGCATCCATAGTCGTTCCTCCATACCCAAGGCTACCAAACCATCGCGGACGTCATCTTCTCAAATCTCTGCAACTCCGAATGATGTTTCCGATGAATCGCCACCCAAAATCAGTCAGCCACATCTCTGGTGGCATTAATGGTCCCCAGCCAACCCTTCCTTGTGCTCAACATCCCTTTAACCGTAGCACCAACATTCACTAACACTGGCAACAACTGCACCACCATCTTCATCTCCTCATGACAGTCATCTCCCAAGCCACGCATAGCGCCACCACAGCCATCTATCTCCCTACTCTGGCTATCTGAACATGGTAGTACCCCCCCTGTGGGGAAAACGCCAATGAGTAGACCCAAGTTTCGACATCCGATTCAAACTCAGAAGCTCCATGAACTTCGACTCAGATGACATCGATGGCTGATCCTCCATTTCGGCATGAGATCCTACAAATCTAGCCATGCACCACCATCACCTTCCTCCCGAACTTGGCATCATTGTTCATGCATCACAGGTCCTTCACTCTCTCAATCTCTCACGCTTTCTCTTCTCCACGAACTCCTCTACAAGCATCATCATCCCTACAGCCCTTGGTTCTCCCATCCTCCAATTCCTTAGGTCCATCACCATAATCTGCATCCTCACCTTCCACCATCGCATAACACTAGTTCCCTTAATTCTCCTTCCACTCTCTACAACCCTCATCACCCCCTCCATGTACATCACACCTCACATCTCCTCATCTCCCTCATTCTAAACCCAGGAAGCCCTCACTCGCACTCTCATTCTCAACTCTTTGGTCTCTCCATTCTCAATCCTTCATGCTCCCCATCCGTTCTCATCTCACGAATTGGGAAAACCCACAAATCATATATGACTACTTCCCTTAGATCCTCCCCAAACATGGCAGTTGCCGCTGCCAGTTTATTGCTACTCTTCGCAGTTGCATCGTGGGCGCTGGACATGTCGATTATCAGCTACGACGAAAGCCACAAGGAGTGATCCAGCTAGCATACCGACAAGGAGGTTATGGCGATGTATGTGTTGTGGCTTGTGCAGCATGGGAAAGAGTACAATGCCTTAGGTGAGAAGGACATGAGGTTCTAGATCTTCAAGGACAACCTTTAGTTCACCAACCCCTTGCACTCACCGGTTGCTATGCTTCCCTTTTTCTGTCCACCCCCAGCATGATGCTTTAATGGCGGTTTTGATAGTAGACAGCTCCCGTTATGAAGAATTGTTCCCGCAACATCTTCTGATTCCTGAATGCCACTGAATACAACTCGTCGTTGCTCCATCTTCCAAAATCAGATATGCTCTTTTCCGACTATTGCTTCTGTTTTCAAGATTTCCTTTTCATTGGGGTTTGGTTCGAGTGTTCTGCTGCATTGTATTAATTATTAACTTCCTCAACTTGATATTCATTTCTTTTGTTAACACACACTAACGCACACCTATACACACCTACACACACACTAATGCGCACTGTACACACACCTGCACACACACTGCTACACGGACCTAAACACAGACCACAACACACACCTGCACACACACTACAACACGCACCACTAACACTCCATGTACGCACACCTGCACACACACACTATTTCATGCACCACTTACACACACTATTACATACACTTTTACATATACACAATAGCATACACAGTAAACACACACACACCCACTCACGTATGCATGCACGCAGTCCACATACACATATGCACGTGAACTCATTTTATTTTATTACTGTAATATTTTTTTAGAATAATAATATCCATGTTTTTAATTTTTCTTTTCTTTTTTCCGTTACTATTATATATTATTGATGCTGATTTGTTATTTTCATTTTGCAGTATTGGTGGGTTTTTCTTGTTGTGATACTAGTTAGCGATTTAATATTGTTACTATGCTTTATAGTTTTGATACTTGTTGTGTTTGTCATAAATAATAAATAATGACTATTATTATGGTAGAATTTTTATTGGTTGGAATTTGTTAACATGTGAGTTAAATCTTGTCATGGTTAGTGTATATATGTCGAGAGATTCATATTGTTGTCATAGGTTTTCACATTGTAGTTGTAGCATATTATTGTCCTTTTAGACTTGACTTTCGTTATTTTTAATTATCTTTTCGATATTTGAGATTAGGAAGATATGGGAAGTTACAAAAAATTAGAAAAGATAAAAAATAGAGACCATTCATGGTACCTAGTCATCCTAATATACTCACTCTTATGCACTCTCACAAAAATTGCCGCGTGTTGACCGGGCCTAAAACGAGTCGACCCTTCTTGGACTGGTTCTTTCCCAAACCGGTTGGGTCTTCTAAACCAGTATGAAACCGATTTAACCTTCCATTTTATTGCCCATCTTCTTTTTAATTTTTTGCGGATTTCGCCTTAATTCCATTTTTATTATTTAAAATAGTCTTAGAAAACCACACAAAAAAAAAAAAAAAAAAAATTTTGAGGTCTGTGTCATCCTGAAGGAGTCCAAAAACGTCTTGGAATATTACTTTTCACTTAGAAAATTCTATAAATATTTCAAAACTCCGAGAGTGTATTTTGGTAAACTATTTTCTCGATTTTCCACTCCGATGATTGCAAAGGGAGGCATTGAGCTCTTCGGAGTATGGTATGCCCCAATTCTGAGGGAATACCTATTTAGTATCTGTTTTGTGCATTTTCTTTGATTTTTGGAAGGGAGTAATTTTGAAAGACTTATTAAATTTATTTTGGTATAATTTTCGATGAATATGTACCGTTCGTAAGAATGGGCACATAGGGGGTGCTAATACCTTCCCCTCGCGTAACCGTACTCCTGAGCCTGACTCTAGTGACATAGACCAATTTTACCCCTAACGGGGTAGCAATCAAGTGTTCTAACTGCACTCCAAAAGGTTAGTGGCAACTCCATCACACACTATTTTTTTTCCATGAAAATATCTCTTTTCAAAATTTACGTCCATTTTTCCAGTTCGTAGCCGCACCCACGCCAGGGTGATTTCTGGCAGGTTTGGGACGTCGTGACAGCTTGGCGGCTCCACTGGGGACACTTGAGAGTTGAGCTAGTAATTAGTTGAAAATTATCCTGAAATTCAAATTTGATAAGCCTTTGAGAGCACTCCCTTTTCATTTTTTGTACAAATTGATAACTTCATTGCATATAGGTGAATAATTGTGTGCATAAGATTAATTGTAAATGCTTTGCTTGCTTTGGTATTTGGATAAGCATGTGATTAGTTATGATTGTTTTAGCTAAGCATGTGATTAGTTGTGAATATCTTGAATTAGCATGATGCTTTGCTTCCTTTGCTGTTTTGTTAACCATGTGTTTAATTGTGAATATTGTATTCAAAAAAGCATGTGAATAAATGTGGGGATAGTGGGATTAGGCTAAGCTTTTAAATTCACACACTTTCACAGCTCTATACTCGGGCTTTCCCTTGTTAGGATTATAAAGGAGTGTAATAGTGTCAGTCCCCATGTGGCATGGCTTATGGGGACCCGCGAACCACTCCACTCAATGCAAGCTTTGTCCTAACCTCTATGAGGGAGGATGGAGTTCAATCTGGGGACCTTTTGTCTATAGGGATTAGAGCTTGACCACACATAATCATCCAGAATCCCCAGCCTAGGATAGAGCCTTAGAAAACCCTGTGTACATACTTACCCCGGGGTTAGGATAGGAGCAACATCCTTCTCCATATGTTGTAATCCATGTCTATTGTATATATATTTTGAAATGCTTTGTGTTGTACAAGCTGCATCCATGTCAGGCATCCATATCACTTAGCCATTGTTTCGAGAAAAGCCTAATTCATTTACGAAAAAATTAAATTTTATCTCCTAAAGTACCTTACCCAGGGGAAAATGGATCATTCCTAGAATCATTAAGGTTTTTCCCGGAACTCTGGCTAAATGGTTGTTTAGGTTGCATTGCATGCATCCATGCATAATCCATGCATGATATTTCCTCTCCAATGGGTTGGTAATCACATTCCAACTTCCTATCAGGCCAAATTAAAATCTATAATTCCAACATTGATCCCACCTCTGCCCACCCTTACTATACCATAAGTAAAGCAAGGACTATGGCTAAGCAAGTGGAAGACAGAATTACGGGCCTTGAACAGGGGCAAGAAGAATTGAATGACAAAATGAGTAAGATCTTGGACCTACTAATGGGTAAGGGTAAAGCTGTGCAACTACAAGATGAATCAGACTCTGCTCATCCTCCGGGGTTCACCTCAGTCCACAGGAAAACATCGGCACAACCTCTGGTTGGCATAGAAAATCTCCTTCCAAATAGTGCTTCATTCATTCCTACCGCACCAATTCCAGGAATCTCAACAGTTAAAGTACCCCCGATAACAATGACAGATGTGGGGATAAGCAGGAATCGCAACCGAGCGTCACTATGACGTGCTTAAAGAACGGTTAAGAGCCATTGAAGGAACTAATTCATTCGGTTTTGTTAATCCGGTGGACCTCTAGCAAGTAACGAAAGTGGTCCTACCACCAAAATTCTAGATTTTGGACTTTGAAAAATTTGATGGGACCCATTGTCCACGAACTCATGTCTGGTTGTATTTCCAAGCAATGGTGGCCTACTCCGATGATGAAAAACTAATAATGCACTGCTTCTAGAGTAGTCTAATCGGTACGGCAGCCAAGTGCTATATTCACCAAGACAAGGCACGAATCTGCTCATGGGGGGATTTGGCCAACGCTTTCATAGCTCAATACGATCATGTTATGGAAATGGCATTAGATTAGATGGCCCTACTAAATATGGGAAAGAAGCCCACAGAGACCTTTCAAGAGTACGCCTATAAGTGGAGGGATGTGGCAATCCAAATGGACCCCCCGGTAGGCGACCAGGAAGCCATCACGTTGTTTGTGAGTACACTAAAAGACCCTTATCGAAGGCATCTATTGGCAGAAACTCCCCATGATTTCATGGACATCGTGGTAGCTGAAGAAAGGATTGAAGCCGACATCAAGGAAGGTTGGGTCCAGGATGATAATGCTAAGACTGGTCCGAGCAAGAACTAGACCAACAAGAAGAAAGACGAGGAAGCCCACATGATTCAAGGGTGTTATTACCAAGGCAGCCGGAATAGGGGATCAAGGAGAAATTTTGTTGTCGATCCCACCACTAATTAGGTAGTGCATGCAAGGACAAGACTCCAGCTCACTCCCTTCGAGCCTACGCTCGCTTAGCAAAATGTTCAGATGCAGGGAAGAGGTCCTAATAGGATTGAGCCAATTCCTATGTCTTATTCGGAATTGTTCCCCCAATTTCTTGAAAGAAATCTCATCTCGGTTATCCTCGGAGTAGCTATACGACATACGCTACCATAGTGGTACGACCCGAACGCTCGCTGTGCATATCACTCTAATTCACCGGGCTACACCGTTGACCGATGTTGAACATTTAAGCACAAAGTACAATCACTGAGGGACGCCAGTTGTTTGGCTTTCAAGGATAAATAGTCAAGAATTCAGAATGACCGTCTACCCAATCATAGGGAAGGAAATGATTAGCATGTCAAAAGAAGCCAAAGCCAGAGTATCAGCCATGGATCCAGGAATAGCCTGAATGGAGGGGTTTTCCATTTTACAGCAGGAGTGGAAACACAAAATTGACAGACTATTGACTATGCAGACCACTTCATATGGTGCTTTTGTCCTCTTTATTTATTTAATTTCATTTTCTCTTTGTAATTTTGTGCCATTTTCATCTTAGAGAGTTTCATCCCCATCAACGAAATGAAGTTATGCACTTTCGTATATCATTTGCATCATATGTTCAAATTGCAAAATTTTGTTTGCTCGTATTTTATAAGGGAATAGGAAAAGTAACATTGTCAGTATTCACGAGTTAGGAAGAGATGTTGATTTTGAAAATCTAACCCAAAGGTGGAAGAAGAAGGGGATGGAATAATTTTCCTTACCCCATTGAATTCAAATGTTATGGAGTATTTAACTCTCAAAGGAACTCAATGAAATAACTGTGTTGTTCCAACAATCTCATGTTGATTCATTACTCTCATTTTTTATCAAATGATAGATGGCCATCTTTGGCCTACCGGTCCTCCTAAAATGAACCCAAATGTGGATTTACCATTTGCTAACCCATTTGAGCTTGAATGTGAAGTCATTTTCTTCAAAATTCATTTTCCATAAACTTAACTGGGTTCGGGGTTTCAAAGGTCTGACACATCATATGAGACAGAAATTGGTTACCCAAAGTGATGGGAAGCCATTTTTTGGCTACCAAGAAAGAAAAGTTGAGGAAAAAGAAAAACCTGTTGCAAGCCCTCTTAAGGCTAAAAGAATTCAATTCTTGATTAACCCGTCAAATGATCACACCCCACACTGGGGCAGTTATAAAAGGATTAGTCCCAATTGAGCTTCCAAAGAACATGATCCTCCATAAAAGGGAAAGCAAAAAGAAGAAAATGTAGAAAAAGAAGAAAGGAAATGAAAAATGACATGCTTAAGATGTGATCTTTGACCAAGGATTGCCCTTTTTAAGTTCAGCAAAGTTTGAGCAGTATTGTACCCTTTCCTTCTCTAACCAATGCCCCATTACGGTCCAAACGAAAATCATGACCAAATTGGAATACGTTGTTGTCTCAAATGATTTTTCAAACTCAATATTGAGTCTAAACTACATAATGACCTGATCCTGAAAAGGTACGTAGGCACTTCGTTCAAATAAACAAGTTCGGTCAAATTCTTGCAAAAAATGACTCGCCACAAACTGGGGCAGAAGATATCATTTAGGGGATGACATTTTTTAGCCTTAGATTCCCTTTCCTTTTGAAAACTTAAATCCTTAAGCCTACATTTCGTCCTGAGTCTTGAAGACCATCTTGAGATCAAAATATAGGTCAAACTGGCTAAACTAAGAGCAACAGTCAAACAAGAGATTTCCGGTGGATTAACAGCAAAATAAGACAGAAGAGGAGAAGTCTCCTTTAATAAAACAAGGGCAATTAACAAAAGGAGAGAGTCAGCTATTCAGCCTGATAGACTAGCATCAATGTCTCATGACTTTTGAATACTGGCATAAAAAATTTCCTTTCAAAATAGCATGAACATGATAAGACATCTATTTTGTGCATCTGATCTTTCGATTTAGAAAATTGATGTCCTAAATGCATGAACATTCATCCTTTTAAAAAAAAAGAGACTCTCTTGCTCACTCTTCAAAAGCTCTAAAAGAGGAATAGATAGTCAAAAAAGGTATCCTGCAAGTAATCACCAAGAAGGTCCCTATTGAAAGAAGGCTAGGAGAACAGAATTAGCCACAAATGAGGGTAACTAGGGAAAAACTCCATGTTGAGTTCCTGTGAAGCCAATCCAGGTGCCTTCATGACAGGGCAAAAGTTGAAAGCAGTTGCCAAGATTAGTTACAAACAAATGTAACTGGGCATATTTCATGTTGAGCTGCTGTAGAGCTAGTTTCTGTGCTTTTCATATCAAAATAGAAGTTGAAAACAGGACCAAGATCAATGAAATGTAACTAGGACGGATCTTGGGTTGAGTCTCATTTAAGCTAGATTCAGGGGCATTCACATCAGATTGGAGTTCGAAAACATGGCCAAACTCGAAAATTGGGTCGTTGATTATAGGCACATTGGAAAAAGAAATTTCATACATCATCATGCATTTCATTGCATAGAAAAGAAAAAAACATACATGATTTTGTGTCATAGGTAGCAACATGCATACATATAGTAACATATCTCCACATTCTAGCATCACAAGTAGCTACATGCATATATATAGCAACAAAGCACCATTCCTCCATACATGTCTTGTTGAATAAACTTATGAACATCCTTTTGCACCTTTGACTGAGTAATTATTGAAACTAGGGCAGTTGACCCCATCCATAGATTGACACACTTTGAAACTGGGGCAATTGACCCTAGACACAAATTGACACACTTTGAAACTGGGGCAGCTGACCCCAGACACAGATTGATATGCTTTGAAACTGGGGCAAGTGACCCTAGGCACAAATTGAGACATTTGCTTTGAAACTGGGGTAGTTGACCCACGAGAAAATTAACCCATTTGTTTTAATACCTGAGCAATCCTTGAGTTTTTTGAGATCCTACACTTGAATGATCATTTTGAATTTCAAGATTCTGCACTTGAGACTCTCGAGATCTTACACTCAAGCAACCAACAGACTCTCAGAATTTTTCATCTAAGAAATCCTTAAGATGCTACACTCAAGCAATCAGCATACTCTCAAAATCCTACATCTGAGAAGTCCTCAAGATCCTATACTTGAGCAATCAGTAGAATCTCAGAATCTTACATTTGAGAAATCCTTAAGATCCTACACTCGAGCAGCCAACAAAATCTCAAAATCCAACATCTAGGAAGTCCTCGAGATCCTATACTCAAGCAGCCAAGAGAATCTCAGAGTCCTACATATGAGAAGTCCTTAAGATCCTACACTCAAACAATCAGCAAACTCTCAAAATCCTACATCTGAGAAGTGCTCGAGATCCTACACTCGAGCAGCCAACAGACTCTCAAAATTCTACATATGAGAAGTCCTTAAAATCCTACACTCAAGAAATCAGCATACTCTCAAAATCCTACATCTGAGAAGTCCTCGAGATCCTATACTCTAGCAATTAGTAGACTCTCAGAATCTTACATCTGAGAAATCCTCAAGATCCCACACTCGAGCAGCCAACAGAATCTCAGAATCCTACATCTAAGAAGTCCTCGAGATCCTACACTCAAACAATCAGTAAACTCTTAGAATCCTACATCTAAGAAGTCCTCGAGATCCTACACTCAAACAATCAGCATACTCTCAGAATCCTACATCTGAGAAGTCCTCGAGATCCTATACTTGAGCAATCAGTATACTTTCATAATTCTACACTTGATTGGTTTTCCAAATCATACACTCGAATATTTATCCGACTCTCATGATCCTACACGTGAGTAGTCCTCAGGATCACACACCTGAATCTTCATCTAACTCTCATGATTCTACACTTGAGTGGTCTTTGGGATCATACACCCGAATCTTCATTTGACTCTCATGATCCTACACATGAGTAGTCCTTAGGATCATACACCCGAATCTTCACCCGACTCTCATGATTCTACACTTAAGTGGTATTTGGGATCATGCACCTGAATCTTCATCTGACTCTCATGATCCTACACGTGAGTAGTCCTCGAGATCATACACCTAAGTCACCATCTGACTCTCATGATTCTACACTTAAGTAGTCTTCGAAGTTATACACCCAAATTATCTTCTGACTCTCATGATTCTACACCTGAGCATTCATCTTTAAAATAGTGTCTACCTAACTTTTGGGATCGTACACCCATCCCTAGCAAAACGCTTATCTTCTAAAAGACTCAGGATCTTACACCTGAGCACTCATCTTCAAAAATATCTTGGGGTCTTACACCCGAATGATCATCCCCATGTGGAGCAACCATTTCTCAAGGATTAAGATCCTACACCTGAATGCTCTTTTTCCCAAAGGATCTCGAGACCCTACACCCGATTGATCATTCCTAGTGAAGTAACCCTTTTTTAGAAATCTAGGATCCTATACCTAATACTCATCTTCCAAAGGATCTTGGGATCTTACACTCGATTGATCATCCCCAGCAGAGCAATTTTTCAGGGACTTAGAACCCTGCACCTGAGGACATTTTCCAAAGGATCTCGGGACTTGCACCCGATTAATCATCCCCCTACCTAGTACGAGTCATCCCCAATGCAAGTCATCTCCAATTCCTTTTGATCCCACATTAACCACTAACTACTCACCTCCGCTAACTTCTAACCAAAGACTGCTAACTACAAACTTTCCAGAGAGCTGTGTGACACTTCCATTTCCCCTCACTGATTAGCCAACCAAAAACCAATAAACAACTTCTCAGAGAATTGTGCGACATTCCCATTTTGCTTTGGTTGCTTTTATCCTACCCCCGGATTGGCAGAAACAATACCCAATTGATCAAAGCTACAGCCTAGTTAAAATAGGTGTCTTTAATCTGTGTAGTCTTGTTGCTACAAATAATGTAGGAGAGTTCCTACTGTTACCTTATAAACACAAAGCCTACAAAGAGGGGCAGTTGTCGATACCCCAATTTTAACCAGGCTATCCCGAGGAGACCCAATGTAATAAAGTTGACTTCGAATTTCAGAAATTGAAGGACCCTGTTTGAAAAAACCCGGTATCTTTAATTGAGTCCTAATATCGTAAATTGAGTCCCGGTATTTTAATTGAATCTCGGTGAATTTTAACCAAGATCCGATATTTTAATTGTGTTCCGCATTTTAATTAGGTCTCGGAATTCTAACTGAGTCCCGGTGAATTTTGGAGTCCTAGTGATCTTTAATTGAGTCCCGATGAATTTTAGTCGAGCCCAGTATTTTAATTAGGCCTTGGTGAATTTTTAACCAAGTCACTTTTGGGAGGATAAAATTGGAAGGAAAATACACCCACATTAAAAATATAATAAAAAAACCAAAAAAAAAAAAGAAAAGGGGAAAATTTCTAGGTTCCCTAATCACCAAGTGCCACCTGGAAGCACCTCCTAAGCCCTTCTGCACATCGAAAAGGGAATCAAGTTGTTAAGAGGGTGAATAAAAAATTCGGAAAACCACATGTGCATGGGTGAGGATATTAAAGAAATATTCCCTGCTAGGGAATTTCATTAAAGGCAATTCTGTTTAGGTCATCTGCGCGGGAAGAGGGGGTTTGGCACCAAAACAATCTCTCATGCTCCCTATAAATAGGGAGCCTCTCCTATAAGCAGGGGGTCTGGATCTTTTCTTCACAGAGCACAAACCTCTAGATCTCACCATCTCTCTCGCTGCCTCTCTCACACCCCATCTCTCTTCCTCACATCGACAATCCATCTCCTTCATATCCCTCCACAGTCACCATCACAGGTAACACCCAGCAGACCCTCTCGGCATCTATGTTGCCACCACCCAGCCTCGATGTTCATCGTTACCACCGTCACCACCATAGTCCCAGCCAACAAAAGCCGAGACACTGCCGACCCCTCTCCACTGCAATAGCCCCCTCCATCCCACCATCTTCACCACCATTCTAGCGATCCACAACAGCTCCATCATCCATCTTCCTCCAACTCTAGCTAAATGAGCATAGCCATCAAAAAAGAAAAAAAAAAAAAAAAAAACAGAACATCCATAGCCATTCCTCTATACCCGAAGCTGCCAAACCATCGCGGATGTCATCTTCTTAAATCTCTACAACTCCGAATGACATTTTCGGTGAGTCGCCACCCACACTCAGTCAGCCACAACTCCGGCGGCAGCAGTGGTCCCCAGCCAAACCTTCCTTGTGCTCAATGCCTCTCCGACCGCAGCACCAGCATTCACCACCACCGAAAACAATCGGACCACCATCTCCATCTTCTCACGACAGTCATCTCCCTGGCCACGAATAGCGCCACCACAGCCATCTACTTCCCTGCTCCGGTTGTTTGAACAAGGTAGTACCCCCCCCCCCCGGCAGGAAAATGTAGATGAGCAAACCCAAGTTCCGACATCCGGTTCAAACTCAGAAGCTCCATGAACTTCAACTCAGATGACATCGATGGCCGACCCTCCATTTCGGTGTGAGATTCTGAAGATCTAGCCATGCACCACCGTCACCTTCCACCTGAGCTTGGCATCATTGTTCATGCATCACAGGTCCTTCACTCTCTCAATCTCTCAAGCTTTCTCTCCTCCGCGAGCTCCTCTGCAAACATCATCATCCCTATAGTCCTTGGTTCTTCCATCCTCCAGTTCCTCATATCCATCACCGCAATCCGCATCCTCACCTTCCTCCATCGTGTAACACCAATTCCCTCAACTCTCTTTCCACTCTCTAGCAACCCTCATCACCCCCGCCACGTACATCCCACCTCACATCTCCTCGTTTCCCTCATTCTAACCCCTAGAGGCCCTCACTCACACTCTCATTCTCCATTCTCTGGTCTCTCCATTCTCAATCCTTCACGCACCCCGTCCATTCTCATCTCACGAATAAGGAAAACCCACAAATCATATATGACTACTTCCCTCAAATCCTCTCCAACCGTGGCGGTTGTCGTCACCAATTTATTGCTACTCTTCGTAGTTGCATCGTAGGCGCTAGACATGTCGATTATTAGCTACAACGAAAGCCATGAGGAGTGCTCCAACTGGTGTATCGACGAGGAGGTCATGGCAATGTATGAGTCGTGGCTCGTGCAGCATGGCAAAGCATACAATGCCTTAGGTGAGAAGGACAGGAGGTTCCACATCTTCAAAGACAACCTTCAGTTCACCGACCCCTTGCACTCACCAATTGCTATGCTTCCCTTTTTTCTGTCCACCGCCGGCATAATGCTTTAATGGCAATTTCGGTAGCAGATAGCTCTCGTTATAAAGAATTGTTCCTACAACGTCTTCTGATTCCTGAATTTCGGTGAATACAACTTATTTTTGCTTAATCTTCCGAAATCAGATACGCTTTTTTCCGGCTACTGCTTCCGTTTTCAGGGTTTCCTTTTCATGGGGTTTGGTTTTAGTGTTCTATTGCATTGTATTAATTATTAACCTCCTCAGCTTGATATTCATTTCTTCTATTATCACACACTAACATACACTTGTACACACCTACACAGACACTAATGCACAATGTATACACGCCTGCACACACACTGCTACATGCACCTAAACACACACTTGCACACACACTACAACATGCACCACTAACACACCCTGTACGCACACTTGCACACAAACTATTTCACGCACCACTTACACACACTATTACACTCACTCTTACACATACACAATAGCGTACACAACAAACACACACACACCTACTCACGTATGCATGCACACCACCCACACACACACATGCACGTGAACTCATTTTATTTTATTACAATAATATTTGTTTAGAATAATAATATATCCATGTTTTTAATTTTGCTTTTCTTTTTGTTGTTACTGTTATATATTATTGATGCTAATTTGTTATTTTCATTTTGCAGTATTAGTAGGTTTTTCTTGCTGTGATACTAGTTAGCGATTTAATATTGTTATTATGCTTTATAGTTGTGATACTTGCTGTGTTTATCATAAATAATAAATAATGACTATTATCATGGTAGAATTTTTATTGGTTGGAATTTGTTAACATGTGAGTTAAATCTTGTCATGGTTAGTGTTTATATGTCGAGTGATTCATATTGTTGTCATAGGTTTTCACATTATAGTTGTATCATATTATTGGCCTTTTAGACTTGACTTTTGTTATTTTTGATTATCTTTTCAATATTTGCAATTAGGGAGATATGGAAGTTACAAAAAAAAAAAATAGAGACCATTCATGGTACCTAGTCATCCTGATATACTCACTCTCATGCACTCTCACAAAAATCAACGTGTATTGGCATGATGGCCTTGACCGGGCCTAAAACGGGTTGATCCTTCTTAGACTGGTTCTTTCCCAAATCGGTTGGGTCTTCTGAACCGGTATGAAACCCGTTTAGCCTTCCATTTTATTGCCTATCTTCTTTTCAATTTTTGCGGATTTCGCCTTAATTCCATTTTTATTATTTAAACACTTCGGGAAAAATATTAGAAAATCACAAAAATCAGAAATTTCCAAAAATTTCCTTGCACTTGAAAAAAAAAATCCATAAAAGTCTTAGAAAAACCACAAAAAATATTTTTGAGGTCTGTGTCATCCCAAAGGAGTTCGAAAACCTCCCGGAATATTACTTTTCACTTAGAAAATTCTATAAAGATTTCAAAACTCTGAGAGTGTATTTTGGTAAACTATTTTCTCAATTTTGCACTCCAATGATTGCAAAGGGAGGCATTGAACTCTTCGGAGTATGGTATGCCTCGGTTATGAGGGAATACCTATATAGTATCTGCTTTGTGCATTTTCTTTGATTTTTGGAAGGGAGTAATTCTAAAGGACTTATTAAATTTATTTTGGGATAATCTTCGATTAATCTAGTACCGTTCGTAAGAGTGGGTGCGTAAGGGGTGCTAATACCTTCCTTTGATGTAACCGTACTCCCGAGCCTGAATTTGGTGATGCAGACAGATTCTACCCCTAACAGGGTAGCAATCAAGTGTTCTAATCACACTCCAAAAGGTTAGTGGTGACTCCATCACACATTATTTTTTTCCTCAAAAATATCTCTTTTCAAAATTCACATCCATTTTTCCAGTTTGCAACCGCACCCGCGCCAGGGTGGTTTCTGGTGAGTCCAGGACGTCGCGACAATGATCTCCTCTTGTACTTCTGGTGTTATTGACAGATGTTTTGAATGATAAAGGGATGATATTTTTACTCATGCTTTCATTTACTGCTTTCAATTTACTGCTTTCCTTTTACTTGTTGCGCGTTTGATGAAAGGTTGCAAATAAGGATAAGCATTACTATGTATCAGTTAGAGAAAAATAGTCGGCTAAGGAATCGCGGAGGTGTTCGTTATCATTGAGACAGGGTATACTTCGGTTTTCGATCGTGCTCCGGACGATTGGTGCACCCTTGCTACCATGTGCCCTCGATCGCCCCTCTCCCGCTTTGGCCTGCTCGGGTTAGTACTTCTATGGAAGTCTAGATGAGCGTAGTTAGAAGCATGGCGTCCAACGTCCGATTCAGACCATAGTATCTCTTTGTAGGATTAAGGTAACTTAGAAATTTACTTGCTTTCCAGTAGTTTAGATTTATTTGGTTTAAGTGACATTGCTTTCCAGTAGTTGTTAGATAATTTGTTGGCTTTAATGTATTCCCAAAAGGGGGGGTGAATTAAGTATTTAAAACTTTCCCAGGTTAAACAAGAGCAGCAGTATTGCGCAACCTAGGGTCTATCTATGTAATTATAAACCCAATCATTCACAATGAAACATACACATGCAGTAAATAAATTGCAAAAATATAAAGAATACGCACAATATGTTATCAGGATTCGACCAATACTACCTACATCCCCGCCTTGGCTCACCAGTACAAGGATTCCACTATGAGCTCACTTAACAGGTGGAGTGGCACCTAAACAACCAGGTCAATTAGCATAGGGTTGACCTCAACCTTTACAAAGAACACTTACCAGGCTGGATTACCAACCCCTCAGGCCACACCTGGAATACAACAGTATTTCACAATATAACCGGTACATTGATTATGCTTCTTAGTAAAGCAGATATATACCAAATGTAATCAATCACACGCACATCAACAGTATAGGTTATGTAAGCTCATTGATGTGTATCTTTGTGCAAAAAACACTCAACAAGATGTGATAACAAGTATGCTCAAGAGTGTTCTAATCAAGCTATATCTTTGAAACAAGTTATATCAAATATCAATAACAAATTAGAGTTTCAAAGATGCTAATCAAATATTTAAACTAATTTAAAATATTTTCCTTCAATGAAATAAGCACAAGAGTAGTTTGAAAATGCTATAGCTTGGAAAAATATTTGCACAACAAAATCAAAGCTATAGGAATCTTGCAATGACAATGAAAAGATCCTTAAGCTTGTTAGTTTATCCCAACACAAGACTTACAATATTCAAATCTGTGGGATAAACTTAACTAAACTCCCCAAAATGAATATCAATAATCAACCAAAGTAAAGGGAGTATTAGTAATATCTAATAATCACTAGCACAATCAATATGCTCTCACAATACTAAAATGTATCAAGGGAATGAAGAAATGAGAGTATTTGGGCAAAATAGGATTTTGAAAATAGCGAGGATTTTTGCTAATGATTTTTGCTAATCCTCACAAATGAGCTCATATATATAGACCAAGGCCTAATTATGACTGTTTAGGACATGTAGGGCATTATTAGATTTTTTTAAATCAATTTAGAAAAATTAACCCTATTTAACCCTTTTAACCACGGTAAAATATTAAGTAACTCGAGATGATTCGGGTGGCTGAACTATGGTTCGGTCGCCCGAATAGACTCAGCTCTAAAAGGTATTTTAAAAGGTTCGGTAGCCCGAGTCTAGGTTTGGTTGGTTGAACAAAAGTCAGAAACATTATGTTCGCGACTCGGGTGCCCAAAGTTAAGTTTGGTTAACCAAACTGACAAGTTCGGTCGCACGGGGCCTATTTTGAACTCAACTATTTGGTGGCCCGAGTTGGTGAAAAGTTCCCTTTAAAGGGTTCGGTCGCCAGTGGACGATAGGTTCACTTCTGGTTCGGTCGCCCGAAACCATGTCAAACCGCTGACTCCCCAACGGTTCGGGCACCCGAGGTGTTTTGAACACCTGGGGTTCGGTCGCTTGACCTCTCAGAAATATTTCCTATTCTATTCAATTTCATTTCAAGTTGATTCCCTAATTGTGAATGTGAATGGGGACTTATTTGTGCATAAGTGTTGGGACCTAAAGTCTCACTAAGGTCTTACTAAGGACATTGAAAAAATCTAGCATCGGTCGACCGAAGGGTGATTCCTAAGGTCTTTCTATGGTCTGTGTATGATCATTTGCTGAGCTTACTTCCTACATGCATGACATGCAGAGATTATTACAGACCCATTTAAACTGAAATTATTATAGGCCCAATGATAAAAAAATACAACAAAAAATATGTTGGATCTTCATATTTCTTCATGTTACTGCATGTCATCAATATAATCCAGTTAGTATGATCCTGGACACAGACTTGAAAGTCATCAAATACAAAGAGTATTTGTCATTATCAAAATCGGGAATGACCTATAAGGTCAACATTCTCCCTTTTTTTGACGATGACAAATACACCATACAAAAAGTGGGTATAGCCTTAAAAGGCTCCCCCTAACAATATGCATAATGTAAAAATTTATCAATGCAAATAATTTTTCTTTTAAGTTTAAGTGCAACCCAATTTTTGCCCTCTTATGCATCTCCCCCTTTTGGCAACAACAAAAAGGGCTATGAAGTTAATAGCCTTAGGCATTGGGTATAAACCATTAGCACACAAGAGAAGTTTGGGAATTTTTTAAAAAATTTCGACAGCATACCGTTTGAAAATAAAACATTTCCCAAAAATTCTTGTATAAAAAAAGACCTGTTTTGAGTTTTAATATTAATAATTTATCCACAACTACTTAACCCTAACAGCTCCAGTATGATCAAGATGTAAAACATAAACACAATCATCATCATGCAGTAGATATGAGAATTATGCATTGCATAGCACAAACAAATTCATAGAGTATAAAGCAATGACATGTTTAGCCATTAAGCACACAAACTATATAACTGGTCATTTAAAGATTTAAATGACATGAAAATAGAATTAGACTATAAATATGCACAAACATTTCAATTGAAACATATCATAAGACTCATGGAAAATATGAGTTTAAAACACATGGCATATGATAAAAGGTAGAAGGTTTGAGCAAAAAACAATCAAACTAGTTCGAATGCATTTTTATGTGAAGTTACCAAACTAGTTATGCAATTTTTTAAAAATATATATGTATATAATAATAATAATGAGGCAAGAAGAAAAGTCTTAGTTTTGAAATTAGTTCTTGCCATAAAGTATTAAAATAAATACAAATGTATATAAATATAAACATATATCCCCCTTTAATATTTGCAAAAAGTATTGGGGGTGCTTGCTAAAAAAGAAACTTTATTTTAAAACAAGCAAGCACAAATTTTTCTGGTTTGTCAATTAAGCACATACTAAAATATAACTAGAAAACCACAACCATAATGATTCTAAAGATTTAACAATCACATGCAAGATCATATGGCAAATAAAAATGAATGTGTGGCTAAGTATTATATTTTTCAATTAAGATATTCAATAAGGTCATCACAATTGAGCACATTCCACAGTGAACAACAAACTGATCTAAGCCAAAAATACTGGTGAGCATAACAAGATAGGGATTTAATTTCAGATGCTCCCCCTATCAATTTGAGTACGTGTTTAGATTCTTTAACTACTTATACTAACCAAGGATTAATTTCATTATGCACAATAGTATAAGCCATTCATTTTAAATCCTTTAAACCAACCATACTAAAGATTTATTAACAGAGTTTTGATTAGTATGGTTATCCCTATAGGCAAAAAATGCATTGAAAATAGGTATTAAGGCGTTCGATAATGCTTATTACCAAGAGCAATCCATATCTCAATCATAAGACCATAAAAGCTAGATATTATGCTCAGGGTTTTCTCAAGAGCCTCAATATTCAAAAATGTGAATTGATGCATATGAATTTTTTTTATGCTCTTTCTATAGGGATGGAGCTGAGCTCCTCTAACTATTCAATGATTATGTAAGGATGAAAATTAATTTTCATTTAGCTTTCACTCATCCTTTCAAAAAGATTTTAACTTTTATTTTATTATAATCATCTTTGGACAAGGTTTTACTTTGGGAAAATTCCTGTCGAAATTTCGGTAGCATGTGGTCTGTATATTGGACATTTTCCCATAAAACTTGTATCTAATAGGTTCAAATAAGCAATTTATAGTTCAGTTCGAGGGACACGAGAACCTATATCCACTACCAGTGTGCAATACACATCACTGCATCTGTCATGCAAGAGGCTTTCAATACAAGCATGCAATCCAGTATTAATTAACAATTCATACATTATAATATATCCATTAAAGAATATAAATAGTAGAGAGCAGATGATAGATTTGAGTTCAGTACAGTGCGGTTATTCATTAAGGCATAAATACGTAAATGATATAAGAATATGAGAGCATTTAATATGTATAGATATGAGAGATAAATGCTCCCCCTCAATTATGCACTCGACTCATTTAATGCCTTTTTCTTATTCTTCAAATCATTTAGCCAAGAGATCGATATTTTTAATGATATATGCTTGGCTTTGGATGAATAGGCTTAAAGGACCAAAAAGTCACAATATATATTTCTTTAAGTGAGCTAAGTCAATATTGCCTCTTTTGATATGAATTTTAATGCATGTGAGAGGCACGAGTTTAAAATGGCTTTCAATTTAAACTACTCATGCACAGGTTTCATTTGGACTATGACTTCTCTCTAAATCTGAAACTTAGTGCAATTAATTTAGCTATTCAACTTTACTAAAGATATGAAGCTCTAAGGATTTGACTTTGAAGGATTGAGAGCTTGTGAAGCTAGCAGGGATAAATACTCTTAAAGATTAAATTATTAATATGTTCAGAAGAGTATTTTGGTAGTAGCAAGACATTACACAAGATAATCATTCTAAAGAAAATGTCCTAACTGTTTTGGCAAAGAGCATGTAGGAGAATATGAATTTTTTTTACCTATGCTCTTTGGAGATTGGAATGTATCCTTCGACTATGATCACAGTTTTGGAGCAAGGATACGAAACAATGAGAGGATGAATCTTTACCTGATGTGATCATGATATGGTAAAGATTTCTTATGGAGGATACGATGAACCAAAATTAGAAGATTTTTATATTTTAAGCACAAAAGGGAATATTTTGGTTAATTAGTGAAACTAGAATCCCTTAGTGGTTGCCTCTAATTTTGATTATGGAAGGATGTATTTAAGTAAGCACTAGTTAGAATAGGGACTAATGATCATTAGTGCTTAAGCCTAGAGTGATGACTAAGCTATGGTTAAGGCTTTTACATTCAAAAATGAGTTTAGGTTTAAATAATATATATCGAGATGGATTACCTAAAGCTCAAGTATGTGCAATGGACAAAAGGTATGCTTAGCTTTAGATATTCATATTTAGGCGCGAGTTAAGCAATTTGAAATTAAAATACAAGGCAAACATGTCATGTCCATTTGGAAGTGGATTTCATTTTAGCAAACTGCCAATGTTTTCACATTTTCACCAATCATTATGATATATATGCATTAAGTTCGAATTGGTTGTATACTTGGACTTGCAGATTGGGTTGATTCTCAAATGACCTTAGTATAGCAATAGTGTATAGTGAATACCTATACTAAGATTTGGAATTTTAAGCTTGGACCACTTCCCCAGCCTATAGTCATTACTACCCCTTAAACCTAGGAACTAAGGAATATTAAAAATATTTATGTAATGTTAATTTAGATCCATTTCACTTTAGGTCCTACGGGGTTTGCTTTCATGAATATCCATTTCATTTCTTTTTCTAAGCCTCCATCACTTATCGATGAGCAAATAGATAGAACGTGCCATTTCATTTTATGACAAAAGCAAGTTTTAAATTTTCCATAAAGAGCCATGCTTACTAATCTTGTGTTTGTGACATGAGGCATGATAATTTGAATGGGATTTATTAAATGATTTTGAACCCTTTTTGAAAATATTTTTCTGTTTAAGTTCTGAGGGTTTATCATCTGCCATTTCTCCCTTCTAGCAAATTATTTTCAATATTTTCTTCATCTTTTTTTCCTCTAGGGTGGCATGATAATCTTTTCATTTCTCTAATTGTTTAGCCAACCTTCTATTTTCATTTTTCAAAAAATATTTTCTTTTTATGCATCCTAACAATGAACTTATGAGCACTAATGAATTCCTTATGCGATTTGTCATAAGATGTCATGCTTTCAATATCATATGCACATGATTCACTACAAGATATGTCACAATATATGTTGTCAGAATCGTTGCATGCAACATCAGCAATATTATCACAAAGTTCGACAGATGATTCAACACATGGTATTTTGCAACAACCAACACAAGAATCATCAACTGCATCACAAATTGAAATAGGAGGTGGATCATATACCTCTTCATTGATTGGCATTATTAATGCATGATTTACCTCCTCTGGACCATTTGAGCTTAAATCCTTCGTAATGATGGTCTTCTTTTCTTTTGCCTCTCCATATTTCCTATCGAGCTCCTCCCAAATGTCCTTTGCACTAGAACATGCCATAAACTCAAGTAGAATATTAGAATCTAAAGCACAGTATAATAAGTCCATGGCATATGAATTCACGTGCATTAACCTAATATCATTTTCATTCAAGGGCATACGAATCCCATTAGCAATCACCCGCTAGGCCATCCAATCCATTGATTTTATAAATATGCTCATCCTAATTTTTCAGGTGGTTTAATCAACACCACAAAACAATGGAGGACTGGAAGGTGATCATCCCTCTTTGAATGGGGATACACCAATGTGAGTCATCCCGATCTTTAGCAAAAACGTTTAAGTCAATGCTACGAGACTGTGATACTAATTGTTGGCTTTGGTGTATTCCCAAGAGGGGGGTGAATTGGGTATTTAAAACTTTCCTAGGATAAATCAGATTAACAGTATTGCGCAACCTAGGGTCTGTCTATGTAATTATAAACCCAATCATTCACAATGAAACATACACGTGCCGTAAATAAATTGCAAAAATATAAAGAACACGTACGATACGTTATTGGGGTTTGACCTATACTGCCTACGTCCCCGCCTTGGCTCACTAGAACAAGGATTCCACTATGAGCTCACTTAAAGGGTGGAACAACACCTAAACAACCAGGTCAATTAGCACAGGGTTGACCTCAACCTTTACAAACAATCTTTACCGGACTGGATTACCGCCCCCTCAGGCCACCACTGGAATACAATAGTATTTTCAAAATATAACTAGTACAGTGATTATGCTTCTCAGTAAAGTAGATATGTACCAAATATAATCAATCACATGCACATCAATAGTATAGGTCATGTAAGCTCATTGATGTGTATCTTTGTGCAAACAACACTCAACAAGATGTGATAACAAGTATGCTCAAGAGTATTCTAATCAAGTTATATCTTTGAAACAAGTTATATCAAATCTCAATAACAAATTAGAGTTTCAAAGATGCTAATCAAATACTTAAACTAACTCAAAACATTTTCCTTCAATGAAATAAGCACAAGAGTAGTTTGAAAATACTATATCTTGGAAAAATATTTACACAATAAAATCAAAATTATAGGAATCTTGCAATGACAATGAAAAGATCCTTAAACTTGTTAGTTTATCCCAACACAAGACTTACAATATTCAAATCTGTGGGATAAACATAACCAAACTCCCCAAAATCAATATTAATAATCAACCAAAGCAAAGGGAGTATTAGTAATATCTAATAATCAATAGCATAATCAATATGCTCTCACAATACTAAAATGTATCAAGGGAATGAAGAAATGAGAGTATTTGGGCAAAATAGGATTTTGAAAATAGCGAGGATTTTTGCTAATGATTTTTTCTAATATGATGTTAATCCTCACAAATGAGCTCATATATATAGACCAAGGCCTAATTATGACCATTTAGGAGATGTAGGGCATTATTAGATTTGTTTTAAATCAATTTAGAAAAATTAACCCTGTTTAACCCTTTTAACCACGGTATAATATTAAGTAACCCGAGATGATTCGGGTGGCTGAACTATGGTTCGGTCGCCCGAATAGACTAAACTCTAAAAGGCATTTTAAAAGGTTTTGGTAGCCTGAGTCTAGGTTCAGTTGGCTAAACAAAATTCAAAAACATTATGTTAGCGATTCGGGTGCCCAAAGCTAAGTTCGATCACTAAGGGCCTATTTTGAACTCAAATATTCGGTGGCCTGAATTGGTGAAAAGTTCCCTTTAAAGGGTTCAGTCACCCGTGGACGATAGGTTCACTTCTGGTTCGGTCACCTGAAGTCAATTCAAACCACTGACTCCCCAGCGGTACGGGCACCTAAGGTGTTTTGAACACCTGGTGTTTAGTCGCCCGACCTCTCACAAATATTGCCTATTTTATTCAATTTCATTTCAAGTTGATCCCCTGATTGTGAATGTGAATGGGGACTTATTTGTGCATGAGTGTTGGGACCTAAAGTCTCACTAAGGTCTTATTGAGGACACCGAAAAAATCCAGCATCGGTCAACCGAAGGATGATCCCTAAGGTGATTCTATGGTCTGTGTATTATCATTTGCTGAGCTTACTTCCTACATGCATGACATGCAGAGATTATTACAGACCCATTTAAATTGAAATTATTATAGACACAATGATAAAAAATATAACAATAAATATGCTAGGTCTTTATATTTCTTCAAGTTACTACATGCCATCAATATAATCCAGTTAGTATGATCCTACACACAAACTTGAAAGTCATCAAATACAAAGAGTATTTGTCATTATCAAAATCAGGAATGACTTATAAGGTCAATATAATCACCATTGCAAAATACCATCTTTCACTTCTTTTTCATAACAAGGTTTTAGTAAACTAAATTGGAAGTAGTTTAATAACTGTGCTTCAAGTCTCCGTGGATGGATACCCGACTTACCCACTTTCTACTAAACTTGGGATAGTTAGGTTTTATAAATATTATTTTTGGTAGTTAAGGACCCAAACCTTACCGAGCCTACCAAATTTTGGCATCGTTGTCAGGGACTTGGCTACGGTTATAAGCCAACTTCCACTTTAGAGTATTGTTGCCTTGTTCTTTTGATTTGCTCTCCTTTTGTTTTCACTTTCTTTGTTAATTTCTATTTTTTTTATTTTGTTTTCTGTTTTTGAAGTCTAAATATGTGTGCTCAAACGTGTGTATGTTTGGTCTGCGTTCTTTGGAACCCGAGATAATTCCCATAGATCTTGAGATTGAAAAATCCCGTAGGTCCCTTAGAAAACCTATCTCTAATCCGGAGAAGGCTGAGTCGTCTAAACTGAAAGAAATGGCCGAAGATAACCCCCCGGTTCCTGCTGAACAAATCCCGGAATCCCATGCTCCCCACCTACATGTGGTGGGAGAGCAACACCTATGGCCTCTTAGGGACTACTTTGTACCTAATGCATACACATCGTCATCTTGCATCTGATTCCCGGATGTTCAGGCAGCACAATTTTAGATAAAGACTTCAATCATCGTGATGCTGCCCAACTTTCATGGGAACTCGACAGAAAATTCTTATTAACATTTTGATGACTCAGCTCTAAAAGGCATTTTAAAAGGTTCGGTAGCCTGAGTTTAGGTTCGGTTGACTAAACAAAAGTCAGAAACATTATATCCATGGTTCGGGTGCCTGAAGCTAAGTTTGGTCACCTAAGGCCTATTTTGATCTCAAATATTTGGTTGCCTGAGTTGGTGAAAAGCTCCCTTTAAAGGGTTCGGTCGCCCGTGGACGATAGGTTCACTTCTGGTTCAGTTGCCCGAAGTCAGGTTAAACCGCTGACTCCCCAGCGGTTTGGGCGCCCGAGGTGTTTTGAACACATGGGGTTCGGTCGCCTAACCTCTCACAAATATTGCCTGTTCTATTCAGTTTCATTTCAAGTTGATCCCCTAATTGTGAATCTGAATGGGGACTTATTTGCACATAAGTGTTGGGACCTAAAGTCTCACTAAGGTCATACTGAGGACACCAAAAAAATCCAGCGTCGATCAACCGAAGGGTGATCCCTAAGGTCTTTCTATGGTTTGTGTATGATCATTTGTTGAGCTTACTTCCTATATGCATGACATGCAGAGATTATTACAGACCCATTTAAACTAAAATTATTACAAACACAATGATAAAAAATATAATAATAAATATGTTGGGTCTTCATATTTCTTCAAGTTACTGCATGCCATCAATATAGTCCAATTAGTATGATCATGCACACAGACTTGAAAGTCATCAAATACAAAGAGTATTTGTCATTATCAAAACCGAGAATGACCTATAAGGTCAACATAATCACCATTGCAAAATACCATCTTTCACTTCTTTTTCATAACAAGGCTTTAGTAAACTAAATTGGAAGTGGTTCAATAACTATGCTTCAAGTCTCTGTGGATCGATACCTGACTTACCCACTTTCTACTAAACTTGGGATAGTTAGGTTTTATAAATATTATTTTTGGTAGTTAAGGATCCAAACCTTGGCGAGCCTATCAAATTTTAGCGCCATTGCCGGGGACTTGGCTACGGTTATAAGCCAACTTTTGCTTTAGAGTATTGTTGCCTTGTTCTTTTGATTTGCTCTCCTTTTGTTTTCACTTTATTTATTAATTTCTATTTTCTTTATTTTGTTTTCTGCTTTTTGAAGTCTATATCTGTGTGCTCACTCGTGTGTATGTTTGGTCTGTGTTCTTTGGAACCCAAGATAACTCCCATAGATCTTGAGATATAAAAATCTCATAGGTCCCATAGGAAACCTATCTCTAATCTAGAGAAGGCTTAGTCATCTGAACTAAAAGCAATGGCCGAAGATAACCCCCTGGTTCCCGCTGAACAAATCCTGGAACCCCATGCTCCCCACCTACATGTGATGGGAGAGCAACACCTTTGGCCTCTTAGGGACAACTTTGTACCTAATGCATATACATCACTGTCATGCATCTGACTCCCGGATGTTTAGGCGGCACAATTCGAGATAAAGACTTCAACCATCGTGATGCTGCCCAACTTTCATAGGAACTCGACAGAAAATCCTTATCAACATCTAGATGAGTTCTTGGAAATTTGTTCTATCATCTGCATCCCTAATTTTAGTGATGACGCTCTTTGTTTTAGGCTTTTCTTGTTCTCTCTAAAAGATAAGGCCAAATATTGGCTGACGTCCTTAGAACCAAACTCGGTGGCCAAATAGGCCACTATGCATCATGAATTTCTTAAAAAGTACTTCCCAATTGGGAAGACTAACCAGCTTCGAAGAGCCATCACAAGTTTCTCATAGATGGATGGGGAACTCTTTTTCGAGACTTGGGAGCGCTTTAGGGACTTGCTCCGAAAATGCCCACATCACCAAATCCCCAAGTGGCAATTATTCCACACTTTTTACGAAGGGTTGGCTAAGAAAAATAGGTCCATGGTTGATGCATCGTCTAAAGGTACTTTCCTCACTAAGCACGAGAATAAGGCCTAGATTCTCTTTGAAAATCTGGCTGAAAACTCTCAGTAGCACATGGTTACCACTCATAGACTACCTAATCCATCAAACTCTAAACCAAAAGGGGTTTATGAGTTGGCCACTAGCCAAGACCTAGCCCCTACCCTACATGCCATATCCAAAAAATTAGACCAATGCTTGTCCCTAGGACTGCAAACAACGGCATATGCAGAGGCATGTGCAATCTGCTCTGACCCTTCACACACATGTTATAATTGCTCACACGTGCATTCCCCACCTGAGCTTGGGCATGAGGAAGTAAAGGTCACCCACAACTAGTATGATAAGCTCCCTAATGACCTGTATTCAAACACATACAACCTTGGGTGGAAAAAAAATCCTAACTTCTCGTAAAGGCCGCAAGCTCCAGGTTTTCAAGCCCAAAGACATCCACAAGCCCTGAATGCATTGCCTCCACGACCATACCAAATCTCCAAAGTCATCCTGATTCAACCCCCAGATTTTCAACCGCCCAGCTGTTGTCTCCCTTGCAACCCAAGTACGACACATTTCAAGAGACAGTGCTGAGGTCCCTTAAGAATGTTGAAGCTGATCGCCAAGCGGATCGACAACTCCTTCACTCTCACTCCCAATCCATTGCGAAGCTAGAAGCCACTTTGGGATAACTAGCTGCCACCTTGAGTCGAAAAGATGAAGGCAAGTCGCCTAGTCAGCCTATAGTAAATTTTAAGGGACAATATGGGGTAGAATGTGAATTGGATGTTGGCTCCTCATCATATTCTGAGCAGGCCCAGCGGTAACCATATTTCAAAATAGTAGGCTGACAGCTGAACAAGGCTAGGAGTAGCTGAGCACAAAGGAGACCCAAGATGAAAAACTAGAAGTACCCATAGCTGATTCATGCACTCTCTTTTCTCCTAATCGGGTATGCAGATCATTGATTCTCACACCCACCACCAAAAGAACCACACCCCCACTTCGCCCCCCCATAGGGTTTTTCATGGCTACTCAGTTACACATCTAGTAGCCCCACTTACACCCTCTATATTTAGGAAAAAGGCTTTCACTGAGTCCATCTGGGACATATTTAAACAAGTGAGAATGGATAAGTCTCTCCTCGATGACATTAAGCAATCACCTGCATTCATAAAATTCCCGAGGGACTTGTCAACGCAGGGGGTAGAATCAAGGGTGCACATGGATGGTTTTGTTAAGCAGGCCGAACATATGAGTTCCATAATACTAAAGCACCTTGTTCCTAAACTAAAAGACCCTAGCTTATCTACTATTTCGTGTGTAATTGGAGATTACACTATTGATGGGGCCCTTCTAGATTTAGGAACAAGTGTGAACATCCTTTTATACTCAGCCTATCAAAAAATTAACCCAGGAGTGTTGCGACCCACCTCAGTTTCTTTATGTCTTGCCGATTGATCTCTTAAGCAACCCCAGGGTGTGGCAGAAGACGTGGTAGTCAAGGTGGGAGATTTCCATTACCCTGTTGATTTCATCATTTTAAACATGGAAACTTCCACAAACCCGATCCTTGTCCTTTTGGGATGACCATTCCTAACCACGGCTAACGCCTACATTCAATGTAGGATGGGGATTATGGACATCTTATGGGGCCATAAGCAATGTAGACTAAACATATTTAATGCTTCCCAACATCCTCTAAATGCTGCCCAAGTTGTGGACGAAGATGTGATTGACAAAATTGTTAGGGAAACAACTCCTTCAATGCTATGGAAATACCCTTGGGAAAGTACACTTCAACTTGACAGCCCTACCACTACTGAATTTGTGGACCCTTTTAAGCAATTTATAATAAAACATGAGTGGGTCCCCAATTTTGAACATAAGTTTGGGGTATGCAACTTCAAGTGTGAGTAAGAAAAGAGATAAGCCATTGCTACTTGGGAACCAGGATGATTCCAAATTAAGCTTCAATGTGTTTGGCTGAAAACGGTAAACTTAACGCTTCAGGGAGGCAACCCGATAGTTTTTCTTTTCTTTTTGAGTCTTTAGGGTAGTTAGAGGAGATTAACTAGAAGTTAGAGTCCTTGGAGTAGGTCATAGGATACGTTGGGAGTATGCAATTAGAGTAGGTAAACTTGTTGATACTAATGACATATACATGGTGCTTTTGGATGACATTAGTCTTTTGTGCTATAGGGTATCTCTGCATGCATGTTATTTTGATTATTGTATTTTGGAGGTACATTGTTTGATCTTACTGGCACATTGCACTGTCCTTTATCCCTTACCCGGGTTCTATTTTTCTTTCAACACTTTAGTGAGGACACTAAAGTTCTAAGTTGGGGGTAGGGAGTGGCACACTGCATGGCACATTCATGCACAAAAATGACACAATTTTAAAATTTTTGAAAATAAATTTCAGTGAACTATGCTAACATATTTTATGCCCTCTACATACACCTATATAACCTAGTGTTACATACATAAGCTTTTCAGTTATATGATTTCATTATGCTCACCAACAATGTAGTAAATTAGTTGTGTAAAGATCACATAGCATAGCCGACAACTTGATATTACTCTAGGTCATTGACTAGGGGTATGTTCAAGTTAATACTACAATGTAAACTCTAGTATTTACATGGTACTTCACGGGGCTAAAAACATATTTACATGTGATTTTTAACACTTAGGGTTCCTTGAGAGCATTGAAAGAACAACCATGGAGACTATGACACCTTGTGAGGTACTGTTGAGTCATTCGTTCATTGCTCGAGTTTTTGACGTCAAACTATAAGTTTATAAAATTCAACTTTTCTTCTTTTACTGGATTTCCTTTGACAACTAGTCTTTGCTCTTGTATTTGCTAGCCTAGAGGTGACATCAAGTGGGGAGACATAATCCTAGGTCTTGTAGCTTACTTAAGACATAAAGGTCAAGCCACCCTTAGAGACTGACTTTTTCCATGGACTCCTGTTCGAGCTACATTCCTATTGGAAACATGAAGACAAAATAAGAATGTGATGATTGTCTTAACTGACCATGTAAGGAAAAAAATGAAAAAGAAAGAGAAACCTGAGTAGAGAAAAATGAAAACAAAAATATACACCTGCTCTGAGAAAAGATAAAAAGGTCAAGCCGAGGACACACACTACGAATCTGCACGTATGAAGGATATTCCAACCAATGCATTTGTTGAATTCACGCAAGTTTGGGAATAAGTTTCTCTAGGTGGTCTTGATTAAATGTGGAGAGTGAGTAAGAAGATGCTAGGGCGAAGGACCTGACACCTCAATAAGGGCTGGATCCCTTTCCTATAAGACTAGTCCACTCCACACTTCTAACGTTAGTTCTTCAAATATGTGGTACATTTGATCATGACATTATTCCTCACATATAAGAGTGAACCCATTTTCTCAAGTGAATTTTGAGGGAATAAACCAATGAATCTGAGTCAAGACGATCGTTCTGTTGGTGCTTCTGAGCATTCTGAGTGAGACAAATCATATCCTTTACACATGCCCTGTGACGTGGCCTATCCATACTTGGATTTACATGCTAATATTAACTTTGAATTATAACCATGGGTTGATTCCTTGTGAGTGGTGTCTTGAAATAGCTGTGTTATGTTGAATTTTGTATGATTAAAACGTGGCGAAGTGTGTGTATAATAGAGTTGTGTATAAAGGAATCAGTATGTAAAATAGTATGATTGTGTTGCATGAGTTTCCATATTTTAAACTGGTGTTTGTGGGTATCACTCTGGAAACCCTCACAAGACTAGAACTCATCCACTAGGATCAATTTAGGGGTTTAAAGCCTTGTTGCATACGGTAAATGCAATCATATTTCCCGCAAAAGAGGATATAGGTAGGATTTGGTAGTTTTCTTAGATTTTACTTTGCTCGACGACTAGCAAAGTGTAAGTTGGGGTTGTATTGAGTACCTAAAATACATGATTTTAGACCCTTATTTACCTTTGTTTATCCTCATTTTATTTTGTATTTACCCAGAGTTATCATTGTTTAGAGTTATACAAGGTTTGTTTGTCTTTTTAAGAAAAACGGGTTAAAACCATGGAGTTGGGCATTACAAGAAACCAAGGAGGATTTGGAGGATTCAAAGCTCGAATTCAGAGGTTCAGCCAAGCTCCAGAAGTTTCAAACCATAAATAGACAAGAGGATGATGCTCGACCATGTGGCGCGACCAACAACACATAAGGGTGACCTAGCCTTCCACTGCGGACTCCAAGGTTCAGGCTAGGATCAGAATGCTGCAAGGTTTGACCAAATTCTTGACCAAGTGACCCGATGGGGTGACCACGACTAGATATCGAGACAAAACTAAAATTCATAAGTATCGAGAGTCTCGATGAATGTTCAACTAAGAGACCTTTAGGGGCAACCATGTCGAGATTCTAAGATTTCTTGAAGATCGAGATACTGCAAGTCTTGACCATCAAGACCCTGAGGCGCGATGAAGTCAAAGATATTGAAGATTTGAATCTTGATTTTCGTGAGATCTGACTAGGGCATGCACAAGAACACCAGAGGAGCGACTTGGTCGACAACGACGATCTGCTGCGCGAGATTTGTTGCAAACTTTCCTAACTTGTAAAACAACCCTTGTAAACCCTAAAGCCTATAAGTATTCGCTACGAACACAAGCTCTAGGTTCCTCTTTGGCCTTTCTTACGTTAGTGAAAGACCTAGGAAGTCATTGAAAGCCAAGTTTGAGTAGGAGTAGAGTAGTTTCGGTTCGCGTATGGAGTGTCTGACGGCCTGTGACAACTGGTGGTATTCATACAACAATCGTGTATATTTGATAATCTCCTCTTGTACTTCTGGCATTAGTGACAGACATTTTGAATGATAAAGGGATGATCTTTTTACTCATGCTTTCATTTACTGCTTTCAATTTATTGCTTTCCATTTACTTGTTGTGTGTTTGATGAAAGATTGCAGATAAGGATAAGCACTGCTACGCATCAGTTAGAGGGAAATAGTCAGCTATGAAACCGCGGAGGTATTTGTTATCATTGAGACAGGGTATACTCTGGTTCCCAACCGTGCTCCGGACGGTTGGTACACCCTTGCTACCTTGTACCCTTGATCGCCCCTCTCCTGCTTTGGCCCACTCAAGTTAGTACTTCTATGGAAGTCTGGACGAGCGTAGTTAGAAGCATGGCGTCCAGCGTCTGATTCAGACCACAGTATCACTTTGTAGGAGTAGGGTAACTTAGAAATTTACTTGCTCTCTAGTAGTTTAGATTTATTTGCTTTCAATTACATGCTTTTCCAGTAGTTGTTAGATAATCACCATTGCAAAATACCATCTTTCACTTCTTTTTCATAACAAGGCTTTAGTAAACTAATTTGGAAGTGTAATAACTGCGCTTTTAGTCTCCATGTATCGATACCCAACTTACCCACTTTCTACTGAACTTGGGATAGTTAGGTTTTATAAATATTATTTTTGGTAGTTAAGGACCCAAGCCTTGGCGAGCCTACCACTTTAATTTTTTAGTTTACAAAAAACTATCGTAATCTGTTGTAATCAAGGCCTCCATTTCTTAGCTTACAAAATTTGCCTCAGTGTGTTGTGTATTATAATCAAGGGATTCTATATGCAATGGAATGGTATTTAACCCAAAATATACATGCCTTATTCTTTTTTGATTCATTTCAAATTTTAATAATCAAATATGCTAAAAACAAGCTCCCCGAATTAGAGTAAATTATTATGGAACTTGAGAACCAAACCTAAGCTTATTTGCAAAGTTTCAAGGTTGGCTTGATAAATAATGGCTTTACCAAAGTTTGACCTATGCCCTTTAGTATTAGCCTGAAAACCCCATCAATTAAGCAAAAGATACAAGCTTTAGAGATTTTTCCATCGAATATCACTACAATTATCCAATAATTTTGTTGCATAAACTCCTTTATGTTATCAATATATATTTTCTTGCTTTTTTTTGCCTTTTTTTTTTTGTTTCCTAAGAACGTTTTGACGCTATTTTTGGTTTTCATCAAAAGTTAGCATTGCTTAGATATTGCCTTTTCAAGTTTTTGGTGTCTAGAATAGTTGGGTTTTTCTAGTAAAGAATTTGACAATATTTTGATGATGCTTTCAGCTTCTTATGACTCTTGGCACACTTTGAATATTTGAATGTGATCCATGCCTTACAAGGTGCTTCGTTAGTGATTTGACATCAAGGTGGACTTCAAGACACTGGACAAAACATAGGCTGAGGTGAGTTTAAGAAAAGTGAAAACTATGGCTCAAAATATCTTCCCCAAAGATGACCTTTTCCCCCTATTGTTACATCAAATTGACCTAACTTATTATGATGAACAAGCTACCTATGTACCTTTCCAATATTAGGTAATACATTCAAGCATGACTTTTGTTGGCAATTCATTTTAGGTAAACACTCATGTCAATCAGGTCAGGATTTTTCATTTGGATTGTAATGTGGGATAAGGTTATTTGACAGAGAAAGAAAAGTTTACATGGCTCAAAATTATCAATTAATCAAGATTATTTTCTGGGGATCACCTACATAAGGTATAACCTTGATGTTGTACTTTCTTTTGTTATATGATTTTTGCCTTTCTTTTTTATTTTTGAAAATTTTGCTTCTTACTTGAAGAGATTTTTCATTTCTTCCTTTCCAATGTTGGCTCTTCCTTTAACCAAGTTTTTTTTTTCTTGTTTCCTTAAAATTTTCTTGTTAGCCTAACAAGGCTTAATCTCATTTTGATGATAACAAATTAATGTTATTTAGCATGTTTGTTTAAGTTAAGTTTCAGGGCTTAAGTGTTTTTATGAAATCAAGTGAACATGCTTAAAGAACTTAAATGATATTTACACTTAAAGTTGTGAGCCATGATGGATATAAAGTTTCAAGTCATGATGGACATGAAGTTTATTGAAGCAGTGAATAAAGCTCAGAAGAATATTGGAAGTTTCACAACATGAAGACTTAGGAACTTGGATAGATTCATCTTGTCAAAGTCTCGTGTAAGTTCTTCAAATTTCAATATTGATGATTGAACCTCTTAGGATATATCATGGACTTAAAGACCTATTTTTATACATGGAAAATATTTTCATAAAGTCTCAAATAAGTTTTCCAAGTTATACATTTAAGTTTTGGAACCAAACTTTGAAAAACATTAAGTTGCCAAGTGGTCAGGCGATTGATGTTTTATCATCAAACGATTGATATACTACTGGCATTGTTTTTAAATGAACAAAATAGGAATAGGTGATTGACCTATCGAGACCAGTCGACTGACCAAGTATTGACTTTCAAAATGCACTAATTTTAAAAGAGCTCTTGTGACTGACCCATTGTGTGCAGTCGACTGATGTTTATGTTTAAACTGTTAACAACGCTAGTTTTTGTTTCCAAATTTGATTGAATGGTTTTCAAACTTTGAGAAAAATTAGAGAAAACATTTAGAAACTCCTGTGCACTATATATATGTATTATTCTCGCACATTAAGGCAAGAGATGGCATACATACGAATTGAAAACCTAGTTTATACCGGTGAAAGTTTTTGAAACGAGCAGTCGTGTGTTCTTACTGGTTTCTCACGAAAATATGATCTGTTCTACTAAAATCCTTATTCTAAAATCAGATTACTAGTGATATACTCACTACAAAAAATAAGGTTATTAGTGACGATTTTGAATTAGTCACTATATCTATCGTTACTAATACTTATTAGTGACGAATTTTCAAATCATCATTAATAATAGAGTATTAGTGACAGATTAAAACTATCACTAAAAACCTAAGATCATCACTATAAATTCTATACCAGTTTGGTTAAAAATTGTCACTAAAGCCATAGTATTAGTGACGGTTTTAAATTCGTCACTAATGCTCTATTATTAGTAACGGTTTGAAAATCGTCACTATTGCTCACACGCAACTATTAGTGACGAATGTCAGAACCGTCACTAATATTATGGCTTTAGTGACGGTTTTAAAATCGTCACTAATACTATATTATTAGTGACGATTCTGAAATCTTCACTAAAACTTTTTAAAAAAGACAATTATTAGTGACGAATATTAATAGCGTCACTACCCTACTATTAATGTTGGTTTTGAAAACTTTACTAATACTTAAATTGGACAATTAGTAGTGATGGTTTTAAAACCGTCACTAATAATTTTAAATTAAATTTTTTTCCAATTATTAATTCCTGTAAAAATCTACAATTACATTTTCGCATACATAACATTAAACCATAATTGCTAAAAAATTTAAAAATTATTACAAATTCAAATTAAAATTTAAATACAAATACATTATACAAATTCAAATTCAAATATAGAAATTTCATCTATTTCAGATAACAAAAAAAGTCAAAAGTTGCATCCGACTATAGTGCATGACATCGTGCTGATGTTGTGACGATCGCAAACCCTACAAATTAAGAACGTTAAAAAAAAAATTAGTATACATTTTTTGAAAAATTTTGGCAGCATTTCTCCTTTAAATATGACATTTTCCATAAAGATGTGCTCTAAACCTAGGTGTTTACAATAAACAGTTCACAATAATCCAACCAATAATGAATTTTACGAGTGCATAAGAGTTTCATATAATAAGCATTAAATAATGTAACATGTTCATGCATCCCATAAATAATATATATCAGAATATAGTTCTATGAAAAAATAGACTGTGATGTTTAAGGTTTACATTACTTCCATAGGACTCTAAAATAACTATAATAATCAAATAATGCAAATGAGTCCATGATTAATAGAATTTTCACTTAGCATATGTAAAAGTAAATTTAGAAATGAAGTTCAAAGTTCATTTGAAGTTCACTCATTCTTTCAAAAATGTTTTAACATTCAGCACACTATAACCATATGAGCATATGGTATATGGCTATGATTATTTTGGAAAAAAGTCAACAAATTTTCTGCAGCATGCCGTCTATAAATAGAATATTTCCCAAACCTACAATTCACAATATTTTTGCATCATATAGATGTCATTTAGATTAAGACATGCAACAACCTAAAAGAATCTACCAGTAGGCAATACACATCACTGCATTAGCCATACAGGCGGCGTTCCAATCAAGCATGCAGTTCTAATGTCCACTACCAGCATGCTGTTCACAAAATATATCAATCCAAGCATGTAGTTTAGAAGTTAAATCATCTATTAAACTGAAGTTAGATAAGCACAAGGAAATTGTGTGTGTTGTGCGTAGGAAAAAAATTTGAGTGCGCAAACAATAGAAATTGTGTGTGCTACATGTACAAGAAAGAATTGTAAGTGTGTGTTGTGTGTTGGCAACATGGAAGTGTTTTGTAAGTGAGAATGCTTAGTGTTATCTTGTAGTACTTGTGAGGTACATTAGTGTGCGACCATATTTATTGTCTTGTGTGAGAGTCTCGATGTATGTCCAAGTGTAAGGTCTTGGGCATGTATTTTCATCTTGTAAGGATGATGGATTTTCTTGCTATGTCAAAGCTTATGTATGCATATATTGAATTGTTATTATGTGAAATAGATGACACCATATGTTGTTGTAGTTGTGAATTGTGGAATTTAAGCAAGTATGAATTGTGTCCCCCCTTGGGTGAAGGCCCTAAATCTCTAGAGGGTATTTCCACGTTAAGTTGTGGTTGGAAAAGATGGAATGTGGCACTTGTTGGTATTTTTGCATTAACCATTTGAGCATATGGTGTATGGCTATGATTATTTCAGGAAAAAGTGAAAAAAAATTCGGCAACATGTCGTCTATAAATAGAACATTTCCCAAACCTACAAGTCACAAAAGTTTGCAATTCACAATATTTTTTGCATCATACAGATGCCATTTAGATTAAGACATGCAACAACCTAAAAGTATCTATCAGCAGGCAATACACATCACTGCATCAAACATGCAGGTCGCGTTCCAATCAAGCATGCAGTCCTAATGTCCACTACCAACATGCAGTTCACAAGATATATCAACCTAAGCATGTAGTCTAGAAGTTAAATCATCTATTAAACTGAAGTAATGAGCAAAAATGGATAGTGGATGTTTGTGCAGTGTAGTTTAGTGCAATGTAGTTAAAATAAAACAATAATATTCCCCAAAGACAAACTACCTTTTGTCACGCCCCGAACCCGGAAATGGGACCCAGGGGTGAATTAGTAACCTAACATGTCCTTGTATCATACAAATAACAACGATACAGCATAATGGATGAGGATCCGACCTCGTGGGGTTACCAGGCACCCTATACGCATCCATACATAATTATATGCATAGCGGAATAAGGTCTTTCTATACATGCACAGTACCATACAAGAGTCTATACAAAACGGAGTCCAGGCTCCATACACACAAAACATACATCTGGGTGCCAAACATACCCCAAAATGACAACCCGCTAAATAGAAGTCCTAGCACTTACCCAAGCACTACCCGCAGTACCCCAGCTACTACGCTCCCAACACTAGGACGTTAGTTCCGGTTACTCGAAGGACCTGTAAAAATGTACGTACAGCAGGGGTGAGACACATCTCAGTAAGGCAAACACAGGTTATATTAGTGTGTGGCATTCAAGTGTTATCATGACAACAAATAAACATAGTTAATGCAATTCCAGTATTCTCACAATAGAGTTCCAGTACAGTGCGTACACGCACGCACACGCATACGCACGCCTATGATCTACACGGTGTCATCACACCCCTTGGCCTGAAGCTAGTCCGCAACATATGGCGTTGGCCCGTAGCCAACCCACGAATACAGCGCCACTCGCACATAGCTAGTCCCAGACTCCCATGGCATCGTACTGATGCTAATTGGTGGATCCACACCCTTCGATGATCAACCAGTATAGGCTCACGCCCTCAGATATAGAGCCAAACACTCTTGCCTTCATGGCACGCGATAAACATACGCCCTCGGATATAGAGCCGGACACTCTTTCTTAACTGGAACAATTTGGAACCCAGTTCCTATTGCATTTCAACATAACACATTCATGCATGCTCCTATAACCAAACATACCACACCCATTTGGTAATCCAAAAATCATGTTTTCCAATCATATACAGTTTAAAACAAAGTCAAGGCACGACTATCCCCAATACACAATATAAATCACAATATACCAACGATTTTCAAAAAAACCAGGGATGCAACCTAATACCCCCTTTTTCCCAAAAATATAACATGAAAAACCCATAATTTTACCCATCAGATTCCCCTAAATGAATAACCAAAACGCACATAGGACCGTGAACCACCGTTCTACCAAGTCTGATTTCGAAAATAACTAATATAAACTGTATTCCCTTACCTTTCCCCCAAATAACCAATCCCGAACTCTACCGCTCCTAAACCATGAACCGAGTTCTCAAAATATACAAAACACAATATAGAATATACTCACAATCTCGCCCTCTATCAAATTACTGGATTAGAAAAGAAAACCGAACCTGACCTCGATTTTAAGCTGAAATCCAAAAATCTCCGAAACGGGATTCTGATCCATAGGTTTTGTAGAGAATCCTTCCCTGATCCACATGGTAACGTCAGATCGTCGATTCTAGTAATGAACGGCAAAGAAATCTATAGATAGAGAGACCCCTTCGAGTTCCCAGAGAGAGAGAAAGAGAGAGAATATTTAGATTTCTTAGCTTGGAAGCAAGAGAATGGATATTTATAGCCCTTTGACTCAGGTGTCCTTATCGACGAAATGGTGTCCTCGTCAATGAGGTCATATAGACAGCTCATCGACGAGATGATGGATTTGTCGACGAATCCTGATATTACTGGTTTCCCAAAATCTCTCAGCTTCTCCTCATCGACAAGCCTTTGAACTTCATTGACGAGACTTACATGGACTTTGTCGACGAACTCTTGCTTCATCGATGAAATCTGCTAAATCCCCAATTTGCCCCTCTCTTATTTAATTAAACTCATATATCACGGTTCGGATTCTTACAACCTCCCCTCCTTACAAAAATTTCGTCCTCGAAATTTGCAATCTCTCATTCATGAACTCATATATACAATTAAACACTTAACTCTAGAGAAAAATTGGCGACTACTACAGTGCAACCCGAACATAACACATACATACATACCCTCACTTATGGCAGAGGAATACCATGGTTACAACATAAAATGTCTCAAGAGTTCACAATATACACACTCTTGATGACTAACTGCCTATCCCAACCCAAAGCAGGATGACGTACAAGTACTCAAAACAACTATGGATACTTTCGGCATATTTCCATTTCCAGTTCCCAAGAAGCTTTCTCAACCTCGTGGTTTCGCCACAATACCTTCACTAACAGTATCTTTGGTACGAAGCTTCTGAACTTTACAGTCCAGAACCTGAACAGGTATCTCCTCATACACTAAAGTATCCCCAATTTCCAACTCATCATAATTGATAACATGTGATGGATCCAACACCTCCTCAACATGGATACGTGAAACACATCATGGACCCTTAAGAGTGCTGGGGGTAGTGCAATCCTGTAGGCTACTAGACCCACTTGCTCAAGAACCTCGAATAGTCCGATGTACCTCGGGCTCAACTTGCCCTTCATCCCAAATCTCATCACCCCTTTCATCGGAGAAATACGCAGAAATACCTTACCTCCCACCTCGAACTCTAACTCACGACGGCAAACATCTGCATAACTCTTCTGACGACTCTGAGCTGATTTAATCCTTTCTCGGATTGCATGCTGCACAAGTTCAGGTCCTAACACCTGACGTTCACCATCCTCATCCCAACAAAAAGGAGATCGACACCTCCGACCATACAAAGCTTCGAACAGTGCCATCCCGATACTAGCCTAGAAGCTGCTATTATAAGTGAACTCTAATAGTGGCATAAACTGTATCCAGCTACCACCAAAGTCTAACACATAAGCTCACAACATATCTTCCAAGATCTGTATCATCTTTGACTGTCCATCAGTCTGGGGGTGGAACACTATACTAAAAGTAAGCTTCATCCCCAATGCCTCTTACAAGCTTGCCAAGAATTGAGAAGTAAACCTTGGGTCTCGATTTGACACAATAGACACTGGTACTCCGTGCATTCTCACAATCTCATGCACATACATATCTGCTAACCTACTTAGAGAATAGCTAAGCTTCATCGGTATGAAATGAGCAGATTTCATCAATCTATCCACGATCACCCAAATAGCGTTCTGCCCGTGAAGTACTTGCGACAATTCGGTAACAAAGTCCATGAAAATATGCTCCCATTTCCACACCAGAATAGGCAAAGGCTGCAGCATCCCTACCGGCCTCTAATGTTCAGCTTTCACCTGCTGACATGTCAGATACTGCTCCACGAACTGAGCAATCTGCCTCCTCATACCAGACCACTAGAAGGTCTTGCGCAAGCCCCGATACATCTTTGTACCACCAGGATGTACCATATACAAAGAGCAGTGTGCTTCCTCCAGAATCATCCTTCTGATCTCATCATCGTTTGGAACACACAGTCTGGTCCCAAACCTCAACACACCTCTATCAGAGATGTTAAAATCCATAGCCAACCCCTGCTGCACTTTTTCCACAATCTTAGTTAACTCCGCATCACTAGTCTGTGCGGCTTCAATACGCTCAAACAAGGTTGGCTAGATCACCAAGCTAGCAATGAAAACCTGATGATCACCAGACACCAATTCCACGCCAAGGCTTTCCAGATCTCATCTGACATGATGCTGAGCTACAACTGCAGATACTACTGCATGCTCTGACTTCCAACTCAACGCATCTGCTACCATATTAGCTTTCCCCGGGTGATAACTAATGATGTAATCATAGTCCTTAATCAACTTAAGCCACCGTCTCTGCCTCATGTTCAACTCTTTCTGTGTGAAGAAATACCTAAGACTTTTATGATCAGTAAAGATCTCACACTACACACCATACAAGTCGTGTCGCCAGATCTTCAGTGCATATACAACAGCAGCCAACTCCAGATCATGCGTAGGATAATTCTTCTCATACTATTTCAGTTGCTGAGAAGCATATGCTATTACCTTACCCTCCTACATAAGCACACATCCCAAACCCTTTAGAGATGCGGCACTATAAATCACAAACCACCATCCCCCAAAGGAATGGTCAAAACCAGAGCAGTAACCAGTAGATGTTTCAACTCCTGAAAACACTACTCACAATCACTAGTCTAGTCAAAATTCACCCCCTTCCTGGTCAATCATGTCAGAGGTCCAGACAATTTAGAGAAACCCTCTACAAACCGACGATAGTAACCCGCTAGTCCTAGAAAAATCCGAACCTTCTGCACACTCTTCGGTCTTACCCAGTCGACCACCGCTTCAATCTTACTAGGATCAACTGAGATGCTACCCTTAGACACCACATGGCCTAAGAACGTAACTTGATTCAACTAGAACTCACACTTCTTCAGCTTGGCATACAACTTCCTTTCTCGCAGAATCTGTAGCACCAACCTCAAATGGTCCTCATGCTCTTCCGAACTCCTCGAGTATACCAGAATGTTGTCAATGAATACCACCACGAACTGGTCCAATTACTCATGGAAAACCTTGTTCATCATATCCATGAACACCATCGGAGCATTGGTCAATCCAAACGGCATAACCAAGAACTCATAGTGGTCATATCCAGTTTGAAAAGAAGTCTTCGCAACATCCTCAGATCGAACCCTCATCTGATGATATCCTAACCGTAGGTCGATCTTCGAAAAAACATGCATCCCCTGTAACTGGTCAAAGAGATCATCTATACGAGGTAAAGGATAGCGATTCTTCACAGTTACCTTGTTAATCTCACGGTAATTAATGCACGTCTACATCAACCTGTCCTTCTTCTTCACAAACAATACTGGAGCTCCCTAAGGCGAAACACTAGGTCGAATGAAACCCCTATCCAGTAATTCCTGCAACTGCTCCTTCAATTTTCAAAGTTCAACTGGAGCCATTCGGTATAGAGCTTTAGAGATCGGTGCCTTGCCAGGCAGTAACTCTATCGCAAACTCCACCTCACGATCCAGAGGTAAACTGGGTAAATCATCTGGAAACACATCCGAGAACTCGCAGACTACCCGAATATCCTCGAGTCTCAACTCATCCCGTGGTTATTCCTTTACACATGCTAGGTGCCCCTGACATCTGTCCAAGAGTAGCCTCCTTGCCTGTAATGCTGATAGAATCTGTGGCGTCGAACGCACACACGATCCCACAAATTCATACTCCTGCCCTCAAGAGGTCTGAACACTACTACCTTCCTATAACAGTCAATCACAGCATAACTGGAGAACAACCAATCCATCCCCAGAATGATATCGAATCCCAATATGTCATACATCACAAGATTTTCTGGTAGCAGTTTTCCCTGAATTATCACTGGGCAGTCTTCTAACATCCTCCTATAGAATGATACACTCCTAGATGGTGTAGTAACAGATAACACCTCATTCATATCTTAGGTCTCAACCCCACACAGTTTCACAAAACTCATAGATACAAAAGAATGGGTCGCACTCGAATCAAACAAAATAGAAGCTTTATTTGAAAGTAATAATAAGGTACCTGTCACTACGTTCCCTGCATGTTCAGCATTTGCTGGAGTAAGAGAGTATACTCTGGCCGGAGCTGTATTCGCTTGAATGGTTCCTCGAGGTATCTAATTACTTCCCTAATTCACACTAGATGCAGGCATGTCTCATTTCAGTGCACAACAATCATGACATATGTGACCTGGCTGGCCACAGTTGTAACAATTACCCCCAAATGACTAGCACTTACCCTCGTGCCATCTGTGGCATCTGGTACAACGATCCAACGTCTAATTTGCCTGAGAACCCTTGTGCTCGGTATTCTGACGGTAACCCGAACCCTTGTTCCTTTTCTTCCACAATCCCTAACGAGATCTAGATTGAGAACTAGAAGGTACTGTCCTCTTCTTCGTTTCCTTATCCACCTCATCCTCTCAGATGTCATTCTCGATTACCGTGGCCTTGTCTACCAAAACTGAAAACTCATGGATCTAGAGCATTCCCACCAACCTGCGGATGTCATTCCTCAAACTCTTCTCGAACCTCCGAGTCTTCTTATACTCGCTCGAGATCAGACATGGCGCAAAGCAGGACAACTTAATGTACCGAGCTGCATACCCCTGCACTGTTATATCTCCCTGCGACAGAGCAGAAAACTCATATGCTTTCACATCACGAGTGGAAACCAAGAAGTATCTCTCAAAGAACATCTCCTTAAAATGGCTCCAAGACATCTCTGAAACACCGGCTCTCTGCTTCTCCAGCAAATTCACGGCAGTCCACCAACGCCCGGCCTCCCCAGACAACTGGAAGGTAGTGTATAGAACTCTCTGCTTATTTGTACAGTGGAGGACTTCCAGAATCCTCTTGGTCTTCTCGACCCAGTCCTCCGCTAAAATTGGGTCGGCTCCCCCTACAAATGTCGGTAGGTGCATGCGTGTGAACCTCTCAATGGTGCACCCCGCAGCAATAGGAGAGCGTTCACGTCACCTCACACTCCGCTTGATTTCTCGCATAACCTGCCTCGTCAAACCCCGAGGCACTGACGGAGACTCATCACTGGTAGTATCCTCAGAACCACTTCCCAAGTTATTATCATTGGGCTCCATTCTGAAATAGAATAGGAATCGGTTAAGACTCCTATACCACAAACAGTTAACACAATAATTAACACACACAATTATGTTAACTACCACCTATCAGGTCCAGGTCTATCCTATCACACAGACACGAAAGTCATCAATGATCTGCCCTGCTTTTACTGAAATCGTCATTCCACGAAAAACACGGAATACCGCCAACAAGTACCGGTCTAGCAACGGAACAACTCTCAACAAACTCTACCTATGTCCAACATCCTATACTCTGGTATGTACACATAGCTACACCTAACCAATTCTACAAGACCTAGTAACCTGGTTAGCTCTGATACTAAGTTGTCACGCCCCGAACCTGGAAATGGGATCCAGGGGTGAATTAGTAACCTAACATGTTCCTGTATCATACAAATAACAACAATGCAGCATAATGGATGAGGGTCCGACCCCATGGGGTTACCAGGCACCCTATACGCATCCATACATAATTATATACACAGCGAAAAAAGGTCTTTCTATACATGCACAGTACCATACCAGAGTCTATAGAAAATGGAGCCCAGGCTCCATACACACAAAACGTACATCCAGGTGCCAAACATACCCCAAAACAGCAACCCGCTAAACAGAAGTCCTAGCATTTACCCAAGCACTACCTGCAGTACCCCGGCCACTATGCTCCCAACACCAGGACATTAGTTTCAGTTACTTGAAGGACCTATAAAAATGTATGTATAGCAGGGGTAAGACACATCTCAGTAAGGCAAATATAGGTTATATTAGTGTGTGGCATTCGAGTGTTATCATGACAACAAATAAACACAGTTAATGCAATTCTAGTATTCTCATAATAGAGTTCCAGTACAGTGCATACATGCACACACACGCATACGCACACCCATGATTTACACAATGTCGTCACACCCCTCGGCCCGAAGCTAGTCCGTAACATACGGCGTTGGCCCGTAGCCAACTTGCGAATACGGTGCCATCAGCACATGGCTAGTCCCAGACTCTCATGGCATCATACCAACGCTAACTGGTGGATCCACACCCATCAGTGATCAACTAGTATAGGCCCACGCCCTCGAATATAGAGCCGAACACTCTTGCCTACATGGCAGGCGATAAACACATGCCCTCGGATATAGAGTCGGACACTCTTTCGTACCTGGAACAATTTGGAACCCAGTTCCTATTGCATTTCAACATAACACATTCATGCATGCTCATATAATCAAACATACCACACCCATTTGGTAATCCGAAAATCATGTTTTCCAATCCTATACAGTTTAAAACAAAGTCAGGACATGACGATCCCCAATATATAGTATAAATCACAATATACCAACGATTTTCAACAAAACTAGGAATGCAACCCAATACCCCCTTTTTCGTAAAACTATAACATGAAAAACCCCTAATTTTACCCTTCAGATTCCCCTAAATGAGTAGCCAAAATGCACACGGGACCATGAACCACCGTTCTACCGAGTTCGATTTCGAAAATAACTAATATAAATTGTATTCCCTTACCTTTCCCCAAAATGACCGATCTCGAACTCTTCGGCTCCTAACTGCGAACTGAATTCTCAAAATCTACAAAACACAATACAGAATATACTCAAAATTTCGCCCTCTATCAAACTACTGGATTAGAAAAGAAAACCGAGTCTTACCTCGATTTTAAGCTGAAACCCAAAAATCTCCGAAACGGGATTCCGATCCGTAGGTTTTGTAGAGAATCCTTCTCTGATCCTCGTGGTAACGTCAGATCGTCGATTCTAGCAACGAATGGCGAAGAAATCTAGAGAGAGAGAGAGACCCCTTCGAGTTCCTAGAGAGAGAGAGAGAGAGAGAGGATATTTAGATTTCTTAGCTTGGAAGCAAGAGAATGGATATTTATAACCCTTTGACTCAGGCATCCTCGTCGACAAAATGGTGTCCTTGTCGACGAAGTCATATAGATAGCTCATCGACGAGACGATGGATTCTTCAACGAATCCTGATATTACTTATTTCCTGAAATCTCTCAGCTTCTCCTCATTGACGAGCCTCTGAACTTCATCAATGAGACTTACATGGACTTTGTCAATGAACTCTTGCTTCGTCGACGAAATCTGCTAAATCCCCAATTTGCCCCTCTCTTATTTAATTAAACCCATATATCACGGTTCAAGTTCTTACACCTTTTACATACCTTCTAATGAAAGGAGCCACCTGCATCATCTGGACGAGATTGACGCATCATTTTTTTGATCTGCACTTTCTAGTTCTTCATGACTTCGATCTCCGTTTCCCAGTTCGACATCTTTTCTTTCAATTGCTGGTTCTCCGCTTTCATCATCTGCATCTGGATAACCATCTCCTCCGCTTAAGCCTGGGCGGCTCGATGCTCTCATTCAATCTCAGCACAAGACACCGCACTGAAAGAAGATGATGATGTTGGGGCGATGTATTCACTCCCAAGACCATTCAACTAGCCACCCATTCGTTCACCAAGCACCTGAGTGCAGATCTCATCATCCGTCATCAACTGACTGCCCTCTAGAACGGGTGCATCCCTCAACTCAAGCATCTTTGCTTATTTTCAGTCATGAAAATGATGAAAATGAAGAAATAAGAATACAACTGACGTTTTGAACAAAATAATGAACTAAATAATCTGCTTGAGTTACATGTTTCCTCTGCGCCCCTTGGCACCACTCCCCCAATGGCCTCTGATGTGTTATCTGATAAAGATCCGACCTCGACTCCAGTTCGCTAATGACACGATCATGCTACATTATCATAAAAGTTCATTAATATTAATTCAGGGTGTCAATATAAATAACACTTTTCAGGTAATGGTTAGATAGTTTTATAGTAATTACCTTTCGATGATTGAAGAATAACTTCGAGCCACTACAATGCATCGTATCTAGTTTACTGCGATTCGCAACATTTTTTTTCATAGGTATCCTACAAAATAAATGTAATGACTTTTTATTAGTCATATAAATATGAAAAAGTAGTTATTGTAATTAATAGAACACATCACCTGATAGTTAGGATCGCAAAAATGGCGACACACCACCCGCCAATCCTCGAGGGAGATCTTATCGTATGGGTGTGCTTCTACCTCATCTCCCATATCCCTAAAATGGTTGTGCATTTTGCTGCGATAGGTCTTAAACTGAGAGCACAACTGCGTGTTCACCGCCTTTTTGACATGGTCTGCGGTGAAAATGTCCATATCAAACTCTTTGTGCATATGAAATATATATTGAATGTTAGACAATCTTTTGGGTAATATATTAAAAGTAAAATAAATGTTTTAGGGTTACTTACCAAGATGCGCTCATATAGAACCAAGTGCTGAGCCTCCGTCACCTTTGGCCAGGTGAAGTAGGTGACTGGAGCATATTGTCGATATATAATGCCAAGCTCCCGTGACCAGGCTATGCACCAATTGTCAAGCGGGGCTGTGAAGCTTGGAGGAATGTCGATACGGATCCGCTGCCCAGTCCTCTCTAGGTGCTTCTTTAGCGCAATGTTCTTCGCTGCGCCATGGCCTGAACTCGTTGTCTGCGTCATAGAGGTCGATGCTGAAAGAAGAGTTAAAGAACAATACGATAATCATACACATGAAATGACAATAAATTTATTATTCTAAATCAAATACTCGTAACCTTACCAACGCTGCTCATTATGGTGGGTAACTCACCTTGGGCTTGATCCCTAACTGATGGATCCATGTCAGGCTGGGGTCCCAAGGGCTCAAACGGTGATGGTGCTGCATCAGCACCGACGTGCTCTATCGCTCTCGAGGATGACCCATCATCCTCGCGGGATGATGTCATGGATAGCCTAGACTGAAGTAAGCGACGACGACCTCCTGGTATCATGTCTGCAAAATAATTCACAAGTAAATATAAGAAGATTGGATATTAGATGAATACATGGTGACAACATAACAAGCTTACCCCCTATACTTCCTCAATATCAGTATCATCCTCACTTTCTAGAGTGTCTTCCTCTTCACTACAGTACTCAACCATAGTTTAATCTTCCCCATCAGTTTCATCATTGTCGATGAAGTCAACGTATACAGAGGGTTCAATTCTAATGTCAACAGTTCTTATGTGTTCAGTCATGGCACCAACCCTATTCAATGGTATAGGATCGGCTCCTTCCTCGGTAACATTGATAACGGAGTGCATTGTTGCACTAACAGATGGCTGATCTTCTTGGAAAGCATCATCGCTGTCACTCTTCTCCCCATCTGCGACTTCTATAATATCATACAAACTTCGAGGAGGAATTTTTTAGGCCAAATGTCATTCACCCTTTAATTTTGTGTCCTTAAGGTATAACACTTGTTTTTCCTGTGTCGCTAGCACAAAAAGGATCATTTTAATACCATGTTATACTAAAATTGACGCTAGTAAAGTAGACATCCATCTTTATCCCACTTTTTTTATTTCCAATGTCCCACCAGGTACACTTGAACATGTGGACAAGTCTGTTAGCTCCATAGTGAAGCTCTAGAATGTCATCTAAGACACCAAAGTAGTCAACTTCCTCATCTCCTTTTGTGCCTAACACCGCAACCCACAATTTTAGGTTCTTCTATACAGTTCGAGGGACTTCGTATGAAATTGAAGCCATTGACAATGCAATCGCTGTAGCGGTTAACTCGTTGATCGGGGCCACATGTCAACGCGTACAAATCTTTACTTGTTGGTGGTTCTTTATTATAATACATAACTTTCATCTATTAATTAAAAAGGACTTTAGATGAGTAAACTATCAATATAAAAAATGTACATTGCAACGAACTTGGGCAGTATTTGTTACTTACACGGCACCCAAACCAATTGATGACCTGATTTTTATAGTTTATTTTGCACTTTTCAAGTTAATGATTAAACCTGTAGGTGAAGAAAATGAAAGAACTTAGAAAAGGCTACAACATTGTTGGTCTTTCTCAGGTGATGTTGGTCTTTCTCAAGTGATAATGGACCCTTTTCGTGTTGGCACATTCCAAATGTAACATAACTGTTTACTTATTAAAGAATGAATTAAATGGCTATAATTAAAGAGATTAAGGAGAGAATGAGAAATTGAAGTTTTATAGTGGGCTAGTCACAACAGGCTCATGCTCACTTTATAAGAGATTAAGCAGAGATGAGAAATTGAAGTTTTATATACAGCTCCCATGATTCTTTCCCTTTTGGAAAAAATCAATTACTACACTACTTGATAAAAGATCATTCAATTGACGAGCAGGACACATGAACAGTGTGATTATCTTTTGAACTTTATCAGCAGTTGATCACTATAATTAATATTAGACAACCTTTTCATTGGTCAAATTTTGTTTTACCTTTTACAGACAACCTTTTTTTTAAGGCTATGACTTTTAATGGTATCCAATGATATAGTTTAAACTAAATAGGTCCATCGGAATGAACCCAAGGATCATAATGTCATTTCTCGTACTTTATAGATGGTGCAGCCATCCAAGGTGCTAAACAGGATAGAGCTTTTGAAAAAAAAAAAAACCACATCATTTGAAGTAAGCTGAGCAACAAATTAAACACAACAATCACAAAGCACAAGATTTCATATGAGAAAGAATTCGAAGCAAAAAAAATAGTTGATACTATGATAATTAAGAGCAATAAAGGAGAATGGTTTGTCATTAATTCATGGTCAAGGCTTGTTGTTTATGGAAGAATATTTATTTCTAAAAAGATTAAATTGTTAAAATTTTTTAAAAAAAATTTCAACTGCACAAGAAGAGATATTATCATTTGGTTCTTTATTTGGGAGAAAGAACATTTGGGTTCCCTTGTTAATATCATTTTCTTACTTACATAAATATACATTAAAAATTAGGGTTTTGATTCTTTTGGAGGCAGGCAGAAGAGGGCTGAGTTTGAATGGTACTGCAAAGAAATAAAAGGGTAAGGGTAATCCAAGGAACTCACCATCTTTATTTGTCCATGAAATATATATAGAAGAAAAAGAAAGCCCCAAATTTTCAATAGAAAAGGAGGAGCAAAGGACCAAAGTCAGTTGCTCGAGGAAGAAAAAGAGGGAAAAAGTGGCCAAAGACAGAGAGCACTCAAATCAAAAGGGAACTAATTTCCAAATGGAAGAAGAATACTAATTTGCAGCAACAGCAGGAGTAGAAGAAGTATAGAATACGAATCTGAGTCAATCCAGTCAAACTTTTTATAGCCCAAATACCTTAATCTTAATCTAGCATCATGGAATATTTGCTTACAAAATCAACAACATTTTACAACTTTCTTTTATTTTCTATATTAAATTAATAAGTAAAAAAATTATTTTAACATTTGCTTTTTTGTTAATTTTTTAATCATATTAAAACAAAATCTTCCAAACTAAATTCTTAATCCAAATAAAACTCTGATCCACACGCATTCTAATTGTTTGGACAAATGAATCACTAACAAAAAAAAAGAAGAAGTAGAAATGGTAGAGTAAACCAAAGAACTTTTCCCCTCCCTAAATATCAGCATAAAGTGATGGAATTCGTTTTTGTGACACACACTAAGCAGCTCCCTATCCTCTTCAGGATTGTTGAAAATTTAAGGTTAGGATTCAGTTCGAATAATTAAGGTCACCCAAAAAGGCAAAGCACTTAAAAGTAATGAGAATTAAGAATAAGAGCACATTAATTAAAGCATAATTAATGTGAAAATGCACATGAACACAAAGTATGAAAGGAATTTATGGGAAAGAAAATGAGGGGCATACGGTAAGAGGGGGTTGCGGATTGTGTTCCAGTTTTAAACTGCAGAAAATTAAACAGCTTGCGGAGGAAAGGGAAGATCAGTAGTCTTCCATGTATTTACCAGTCCGGACAATTCCCGCACCCTTGGGTTCTCCTTTCTCATTTTCAAACTAATACTAATAATAAAAAAATTATTAAACGTTTATGCCATGCGGTGTTGAAACAGGAGAGAAAAAGATGGTTAATTTGGTTTTATTTTACTAATAAAGAAAATCTCACACATAGTAATACATATCTAAGTTTCATTCAATGGGCAGATACATCCCCTTTTTATTTACTTCTAATATATAACTCTCGTTTTATATTATTCATCGTGGTGTTTTTGTTTTTAGTTAAGTGTACAGAAGCGTGGTTTACAAAATCAACAACATTTTACCAATCATCCTTTCCCCTCTATAGAAAACACCCATCATTTCCCCCAACAATCCTTTTTAACCTTAGAAACCTGAGCTTCTAAGAATCCGATCCAATTGGGCTCAGCACAAATCAATTCATCAAGCAAACTACAAGCACAAGCTGTGCAGGGTTTAAGACAACCTAAATTTGAGGGGCCTCTATGTTTTGACATAGAGATCCTTGAGAAGAAGAAGGAAGAGGATGAGGAAGAAGTCTTACCTAAGAGCAGCGGAGGTGGCTGTGGCAGGAGGGAAAAACACTGGAAACGAGCGGCGACGCGACGACTGGGCGACGAGGTGACGGGCGAAGACGCTGTGGGTGGCAGCGACAAGCGGAGACGTTGTGGGCAGCGACAACGGGCAGAGACGCCCGTCGAATAAAGCAACAAACAACTAAAACCATATAACTTCTTACATTACAACTTCAAGATACTTGATATTGAATATTAAAAGGATATTTAATTTACAAAAGGGGACTCGAGTGGGTATCCGAGGCAATAAGATATTTTGCGTTATAATTACAATCTGTATAATATCCCAATACCGAGTTGGGAGTTAGAGAGATCTCCCAAAGGCTATTGCCAGACTCCTAAGCTTTTCTTTTCTTTTTGGTTGCGAATAATTATAGATGCGAGGAGAATTGATTTATTTGCATCAATGGTTATAATCAATCTAATAGCTAAAGATTGAGATTTGTATTTTAATAGTTTTAAATTTAATTTTTTGAGGTGCGGGAAGGAATAAAGGATGAGAGATTGACTATATATAAACAAAATAAAATGTTAATGTTTTTATTAATTATAGTTTAATATTTGCGATTAATTGGTATGGTGGTATGAATTATACAATTATGATTTATGATTATGATTATATCGTCAAAATAATTGTATCAAAATATATGTGAGCGGGTTTTTATTCCCGCGTGCGGCCCCATGCAATGATGGTCCAATAATTCGTAAACGACACAATTGACATGTGGTGTAATGACGTGTCAACTCCTCCACCGATGACGATGAGGACGCTGCACCAAAATTAGGAGACACCGGTGGAGGAAATTCTAGAAAAGAATCAGTGACCAGTCTCATGTAGCCGACCGCTCACTCCACCAACCGAACTTATTCACCAATAACACCCCAAATTCCCTCTAAATTACAGTACGACCCTCGCCCTTCCGTATCCAAACGACATCTGTCCTCTGAGAGAGGAGAAAAAAAGCCAGATTAAAAGGGTATAAGCCAGTGACAGAGTGCCCTAAACATATCTCTTTAATAAATGCTCTCTCTCTACTCTCTCTCTCTCTCTCTCCATTTTTAGATCTCTCCGGCTCTGTGCTGGCAGTGTTCTTGTTTGGCATTTCTCAGATCTGAAACTTTGCACGCTTGGTGGCAGTTTCATTATTCCATTTCCTGCAAAGCGGTCTGGGCTGCTGTTATTTCCCAGATCTGGGTTTTTTGCACATATGAAAATGGGTGCGTTATGAAATTGGTGTTGTATGAAAAAGAAGCAAAGCAATTCAAGGCGTAGGGAGTTGATGAGCACTCTATGATTGGAGTGGTCACATTGGTGGTGGGTGTGCGGAAGAGTTGTTGTGGGGTTTGGGAGGGGAAGTGCATGAGGGATCTATGTTTTGGGAAGAGTTACAGGAGAATAAGGTGGGACTTTGGGCTTGTGATAAGGAGCAGTGGTAGATGGGGCAAATGTGGCTGATTCTTGCGACAACTTGGAATTTTCCTCTCTGAAGTCCTCGATCTTAGCTGCTTTAGAGGTTAAAAAAAACGAGGTTTTTCAGTACTTGTTTCCAAGATTCCCTTAAAATGCAGCAGGATCACCGTAAGAAGGTCAGTATCTTATTACGTGTTAATACTTAATCTGTTGTTGTATGTACTCTTTAGAAGCTCTGGTTTTGGGATTGTCAAAAAATAAAGCAAGATCAGCAGAAAAAGAGGATTGGGAAATTGCTATGCCATGTTTTTGTTTGTCGGCCTGGGAGTAGTGTTGATAATTGGACAAATTGTGATGTTGAATGGGCATTTAGGGATTTGGTGGTTATATCAGCGCAGCATGTAACTTATTTACTGTAGGGGTGCTTCGTGATTCCATGTCTGGAGTCATTTTACTTTTTATTTTGTGTTTGATTAATGGAATAACAGCACAATTTGAAGCCAGCTTTTTTATGATTCTGGAATTCTATCACCAACAAAAAAGCCTAAGCTTCAGTTTAATCATCTTGGATGCCATTTCGGTGTTTCCCTCCTCCCAAAAACAAAATAATTATCTTGAATTTAGTTACATACACACATACAAAAGGGCGTCCGTGGGCCATAAGGCTCCCCCACTTTGTGTGGGTAAGGGGAAGGTTGTCATAGTGTATGCGGTCCGTGGGCCATAAGGCTCCCCCACTTTGTGTGGGTAAGGGGAAGGTTGTCATAGTGTATGCGGTTGTACCCCCTTTTATGTAGAGAGGCTATTTCATTGGACTCACTCGTGACAATCAGTAACAAAGGAGCAACCCTACCGTTGATCTAAGGCCCGACCTCATATATATATTGGTCTTTATGGCTGTAAGTGGAGAATGAGTTTGTTTGGTTTTTCTACTATTTGAGCAAAAGTTGTAAGATTTGATGAATGTAGATGCAATTTGAGGCAATTTTTGCTGGTTTATGTTGTTTTGCAAGCAAGATAGAAGCTTTGTCATTTTCATAAGGTAGGGCAAATAGAGAAAAAGGAAAAGATAAAATTCAATTGTGTGACTCTAATAATCATTCTTCAACTTATGCTGTTAAAAATAGTACAGACGTACAGTTTGAATTGATTGATACTTATGTACGAAATTTATAATAGGAAGTCAATTGTAGTTTGTGGAACCAAAGACCGGTGTTTGACTATGAATATGCGGAGTTCCTAGAATATCAAGCTCCTTAATTAGCATCTCTATCGGTGTCTGACTATCAATATGCAGAGTTCCTAGAATATCAAGTTCCTTAACTTGCATCTGTCCCTACTGCATTGTTGGCTCAGATAGGTAAAATCCATAACACGTCTCTTCTTCAATTCTCCTTCTAGACCCTAGCTTATAGATTTGGTTGCTAGCGATCATATGTAAGGTACTTTAATGTTTTCTAACCTTACATATTCCTAATGTCACTCTCACTAATGAATCTTACTCTTTTGTTATGGGCATTGGTACTTTAAAATGTGGATCTTCTTTTTTGATTTTCTGTTTTTCTTTATCTTATATTTTTGTATTCCTTTTTTACCATTTAGCCTCATGTTTGTCAATAAAATTACTAAGGAGTTACATTGCCTAGTCACTTTCTTTTTTGATTTTGTTGTAATCTAGAATTTGAAGGCCAATGAGACAGTTGTGAGAGGGCGTGAAGCCAATGGTCTCTATCACTCTGACTTGTTGTCTTATCTTGTTGCTGCTTGTGATTCTGTTTCACCGTTGTGGGTTCATTGTTACCTTGGATATCTTTCATTCGAGAATTTGAGTTAGTCCCTAGTTGGTCCATTTGTTTGAATTTTTCATGCTCTTTTTGCTTCCAAGGTCAATTAATGGGCATCAAGTCCTTCATGTTAGTTCCTTTGGATGTTTAGGGTCCAGGTTGCGTTAATTCTATTTTGGGGTTTTGCGTATATATATTTCTTCATATTTATGGATGATTAGAATCAACTGGCTTTATTTAATGAAAAATCATTCATTGTAGTTCTTCTCTTTTTCTTTTATGCTTTTTTTGTGTTGAAATTGAGACTTAGTTTAACTTGTCTATTTGTATACTTCACAATGATAATGCTTTGGAGTATTTCTACTCCTTTTCACACTTCCATTACTAATTATGATATGGTTCATCAATCATCTTGTTGTCACACTCCACCAACAAAATGGAGATGTCCAAAGGATAAAAGAACAAAAGAAAAATCAGGATCTTGTGGACGTTGGTCATTTATTGTTCCCCGTGAATGCTTTGAAAACCTTTTTGAGTGATGCAATTCTTACTACATGCTATCATCCACAAGACACCTTAATCAGTTCTTGATGGAAATCCTTCTATTATGTGCTATTTCCTCACAAACCCCCCTATTTATCCTCCTTGAGTTCTTGTATATTTGAGCATCTTTGCTTTATACATTGGATTGATTTAGGTGTTGATAAAATGTATCATAGAGTCAATCAAATGGATTCTTCATTTCTACTAATGTTACATTCTTTGGGCCATGTCGTCAACTATGGATTTACCTACTTGACCATTTGTTTCCTTGTCCTTCAATCTACTATCCGATGAATTAGATTTTCTTATTGCTTTTTCATAAATGTAAACATTCCTACACTTTTTGGTCTAATATTATCATATTTTATTGTGTGTTCCGAGTATTTAACAACTTCATATTATGCTTTTGGCCCCTCAATATCTTTAGTTCGTCTTTCTTCCTTTGTTTTTGATGTTACATTCTTAGTGAAAGTTAATCTTGATTTTGTAAGGTTCGCCTTGTGGCTATAGGGCATTCGTAGATTTATGTTTTTTGCCCAAATACCTTTTCCTCTTTGGCTAAGATTACGTATGCTTATTTTCATCACTCGGATATTGCATTGGTTAGACATCAAAACACATTTTGTATGAAGATCTTCGTGAGGAAGTTTAGATGGAGCAACCTCCAAGTTGGTTGCTCAGGGGGAATATGTGTTGGTTCTTTGTTTGGAGAAATGTCTCGATGGTGTAAAACAATCTCTCTAAGCATTGTTTGGGAGATTTAGTGAAGTTGGAATTGCTTTTTGGTCTTTACATGTGTGGGGTGGATCATTTTCTATTCTATTGTAATACCACAACAGGGAAAATTCTAGTTGTATATGAGGATGATATTGTGTCCTTAATCTAATAGAGGAAAATGCTCTCGATCGGGTGAATTGGCGGAAAAGGATTCATGTAGCCGACCCCATCTAGTGGGACTTAAGGCTTGATGTTGTTGTTTATGAGGAGGATATTGTCATTGTAGGTGAGGGTAGTGAGAAAATATAAGAGTTGAAATTTGTCTTATAGGACAGGTTTTAAATTCAAGGATTAGATTAGTTATTTTATGGGGCATTGCAAAAGGTAGGTCATGTTTAGGGATTTTTCTATCCTAGAGAAAGTATGTATTGGATTTGAGTGAAATAGGAATGGTAAGATCTAAGCCCATTTTAATAGCTACCTTAACATTATGTTAATTGCACATGGTGGCTAATTGATAGCAAATATTGGATAGTTTAGGAGTTTGGTGGGGAAGCATAATTATCATATAGTTATGAGACTTAACATTGGCTTTGCACATAATGTGGTTAGTCAATTCTTAGACTCACCTCGGACTAATCATTGGAATGCAGTTATGTGCATCTCAAGGCATCTCAAAGAGGCACCAAAATAAGGACTATTATGGCAGAACTATGGTCACCCTTTGATCCAAGGATATACAATTGCAAGTGGACATTTGTCTGAGATCTATCACTGCAATTTAGTTGGTGGAAGTTTGATATCTTGGAAGAGTGAGAAGCAGCCAATGATCTAGTGCTCAATATGAATGAAAAGCCATGGATTATGCTACTTGTGATTTGATCTAGTTAAGGAATATGCTAAGAGAAGCTTGGGTTTTTGCTTTCCACATTTATTACAGACAAAGCTAATGTGTGATGATCAACCTACTGGTCATATTACATTGATACCAACATTTCATGAGAGGATAAAGAATATTGAAGTTGATTGTCATTGTCTTAGAGAGAAACTTGTAAAGAAACTTGTAGGTACTAATGTGAAATCAAAGGGTCGACTTATGAATTATTCACAAAGCCTTTTAAGAGATGTCTGGGTAAATATATTTTTAACAAGGTTTGTTCTTTTATACTGCTTAAAAATTTCCTCAAAACATGGTAACAAAAGGGAAGAAGAAGATACAAAGGAGAGAAAGGTGGAGTTGCGACTTTTGAACTTCCTTCCTAGCCTCCATCGCTTGACATTGCGGCCTTTGAACCCTAGCCATTGCCGAACATTGCAGCGGTGTTGCCTTCATTGCTGGATGTTGCTTCATGGAATGCTTGAATCCTCTTTAAGCTAGGTCCGACAATGCCTTTTGCCTCACAACCCAAATTCGTTCTTTGGTCGGTGATTTGTAAAAGGATTCTTCGCCCTTTGAAGGAGAGCAAGGCCTAGTAGGACTAGTGACCTTCATTGAACCTATTCCCCAGCCTCCCGATCTGTTTGTTAGACATCTCAAGCTGCTCGACGGTGATCTTGGGTAGATTCAAAGCACCTCTCCTTTCAAAGCAGCCCACTTTTGTTGAAAGTGGGACTCGCCACCCCCACAACCCTTGGTGGGACTAGCGAGTCCAGTCGAGCCTCTTTTCCTGTCTCCTAGCCTCCCAGCATTGTACACCACATCTCAGGCTTGTGCGACAACAATTTTGGCTAGACTCAAAGCATATCCTCTGTCGAAGTAGCCCACTCTTCATCAAAGGGTCAACTCAAAGCTATTCCTTGTGCTCTCTCTTAAATGCTTGAAGGTTTTGGGTATCTGTTCAATTGCTACATCTTAGTTTAAATCAGAGAAATTGGGAACAACCAACATCCCCTTCTTGGCCATTAGGAGTTCTGTATCATCGTCATGTAGTAATCTAATTGCATTCCCATTACTAAAGTCTCTCTGCATTTCCTTAGATTTTGTGGGTTGAATAATAAGGTACAGAGTGAGTTTGGGAGTACCCACAATGTCCAAATCCACCTTAATAGACAAAAAACTATTCTCTTTTGAATGGATACCGTTATTAGGAGCTCTTCAAATTTTGGAGAAGTTAGGAAGTAAAATGTTTGGTTGTGTTATGCTAAATAACCAGGTTCGCTCGTTCCAAGAACTGATAATGAGGTTTTTGTTGCAAAACACTGAATTCCCATAGATTAAGTAGATGAAATTCTAAGAGGATTTTTGATTGTCAGATTTGTGTCAAACAAATTTGGAAGAATGATCATTGTCGAGAAATTGCTGCACTCAAGGGGAAAAATTTCACTAAGAATTCGAAAGGGTTGAGAAACCTTAGGATGGCAGAGTTTCTACAAATCATTGAAAAGGGACATAAATAGTTTCAAAAGGAATCACCCAAAATTCCTGGCTATGTCATTAGATAGTGCAGTTCTGCTGATATAAAGCAAAGAAATGGAATGGATAGACACTTAAGGGGTTACCCAACGAACTCATTTATGCAGAGGTTGTAAATCATGGAGCTGCACATGATTGGAGAAGGAGTTACTACTGCGAAACCAGCCGGAAAATTAAGAAAGGCAAGGCCTTGTTTTTGGAAAGAGAAAGTTCAAGGGAGAGAATATATCAGATGAAGCCTAATTCCTCTTTAAAATTTGAAAGCTTTTTGCCCAAAACCACTGCTTTGAGTAGTGGGCTGAAAATTGTGAAAGTGGACTAACAGTTTTATGTCACTCGTATTGGTCCAGGAGGACTTCTATTGAAACTTGTTTGCTCGGTAGGCCCAAAAAATTCTTAGCGGGCTGGATTAGTTGGCCTAGTGTGGGTGTAAAAAAGAAAAATATAGCTTGCGTAAGATCCTAGGAATGATTGAGGGGTTTCATTTATATGGACAGGGCTCACGAAAGTTGTTCCTAGGCGAGATGGAGTATAAGGGTTCACAAAAGATGCAAGGGAAGGTGGAGGAAGGAAGTGCAAAGAAGGAAAGTCACAATATTTTGATCTCTTCGAGCTAGCGATTGATTGTAAAGAAAGATTTGTTTGGAAAACATGAATCTCACTTGCCAAAGGCACTAGTGACCAATAAGATGGAACATTGTAGTTCTTTGTCCAACAAGGGAGACTCACAGACAGTATTGCAAGCAAAATAAAAGCTTGTTGCTAATCTCTTACATTACAGAGTGAGGAAAGTAGCAAAAAATTTAGAATCTTCAGATATGGAAGCATGGTTAAAAAGAGTGAGATTCTTCAAAATTTTGTGGAAAGTACAACACAACTTTGTGAGGCTAAACAAAGATGTTTTTTGCAAGATTTTGTTACTGAATTTGAAGATTGGTGGATGAAAACATGGTTTGCTTTTGGAATGGATTTGGGAATTTGAGGATGTGTGTCTGAGCTCTTCTCAGTTGAAAGCTTTGAAAGAATAAGAGATTCTTGAATGTCTGGAAAGTTGTGGAAGCGACATCACGAGGGAGGAGGCTACCTCTTAGGAAACAGAGAATAGAATTATCTATTTAGGTCAATTGGCAAGATACAGTAAAGAGATTGAGGGGTAGGAGATGGCTAAGAGTGTCAAGTTAGCAACGATATCATAGCAATCAAATAGAGATTGCCTTCAACCACTTTCTGAAAATGCTCAAGTAGGTATTAATCTCATTGATTACAATTTTGATCATTTTAATGTCTTAAATGCCGAGGGGCATGCACCTTCTAATATTGGCTTGGGGCTCATTTTGTCTCTTGTGGATAATTCTATTAATCCTTCTTCTGATGTTTTGGGGGGGGGGGGGGGGGAGATTCTTTTGGGAAGGGGGGGGATCTTCTTTCAGAGGACCCTTGTTCGGCTAGAATTAGCAAGGTATTCTACCTATTCCTACCCAACCCATTATTTCTTCAGAAAATTTATTCCTTAAGGAGGACTCTAAGCACAGGAAGGGTTGTGGGTTTAGTGTTGAGGGTGGTGAGAGACAATATAGTCCTGCTAATTTCCTTAAGGACCTAGGATTGGAGCTTTTATATCTTGTTGGGAACCTAGTGAAGGTGAGCCTAGGTGCTAGGTCATATGAGAGAAGGAAAAAGAAAGTCCTTAAAGAGCTTTAAAATATGGTTTCTTTGATTAATTACAAGTGTAGAAATGGGGTTGGTAAGGGGGTAAGTCATGAAGCTTGTTAGTTGGAATGTAAGAGGAGTTTGATAAAGGAAGTCCTGGACAAATACTCACTGAATATTTTCCTTATCTAGGAGACTAAATTGGAAGAGGTTGACAAGGGGGGTTGTTAGGAGTATTTGGGGGCTTTGCTGTTGGGAGTGGGATTTCTTACCCTCATTTGGTGCTTCAGATGGCATCCCGGTTGTGTGGGATTCTCAAACTATTTCCAAATTGGATACTTTGTTAGGTTTCTCTCCCTTTATGTGTTATTTGAAATGAGAGCGAGGGGTGAATGACTCAATGGGGGTATCCTCGGCGTATGGGCCTACTTGACCAACTTTTAGGAGTTCTTTTTGGGAGGAGCTATGTTATGTTTTTGGTTTCTGCTCCCCTAGGTGGATAGTGGGAGGTGATTTTAATGTAGTGAGGTTTCCTAGTGAGAAGAAAGGGGGTGGTAGAGTAACAGTTAGCATGCAAAATTTTGATATGCTTATCAGAGATTGTGGTTTTAGAATATTCCTTTGGGAATGCTCTGTTTACTTGGTGTGAATATTTTTTTTTTTTTGGGGGGGGGGGGGGGGTAAAGCGCGGTGGCTAGTAGACCAGATAGGTTTTTGTTTTGCAGCGAGTGGGAGGATGGATTTTAGAACCTTTCTCATTGTGTTCTTCCTAGGACTGCGTTTGACCATTTCCAATCCTGTTGGAATCTAGAAAGGTTTCTTGGGGTCCTATGCCTTTTATATTTGAGAATATGTGGTTGGATCATGCATCTTGCAAGCCTTTGGTTAAGGACTCTTGGGGAGAGGAATTGGAAAGGGATTGAGGAGGATTCCAATTCATGAGAAAGTTGAAATGCCTATAGGAAGAGTTGAATGTTTGGAATAAGGAGGTGTTTGGTGATGTCAGAATTTGAAAAGCTAACATCTTGAGCGAGTTAACTTATTTGGATAGGAAGGGGAAAGATTGTAATCTTTTAGATAGGGAGGAGATTAAAAGAGTTTCCCTAAAAAGCAAGATAGAAGAGGTGATCTTTTAGACAATGAGGAATTGGAGACAAAAGACTAAATTCAAATGGGTTGAGGATGGTGATTGCTTCTCTTCTTTCTTTCATAGGCTAGCTAATGGGAAAAAAAGTAAGAATTTGATTAGGGAGTTAGATGCAGGGATGGGGTAGTGTCTAATAACCAATGTCAGATTGCTTCTGTTATCACCAATTTTTTCCAAACATGTATTTGGAGGAGGATCATTGTAGGCTGATAATAGAGGGCTTAGATTGGAACCCTATATCTGCTGATCAGATGTGTTGGTTAAAGAGACCTTTTATGAGGAGGAGGTTAGGGGTGTGGTTTTTGGGATGGAAAGGGATGAGGCTGCAGGCCAAAATGGTTTTAACATTGCTTTCTTTTAAGATTGTTGGGAAATAGTAAAGGTGATTTGCTGAAAGTGTTTAGCGAGTTCTTTGGAAATGGAGTCCTTAGCAAGGGCATTAATTCCTCCTTTATAACCTTGGTGCCGAAGAAGTCTAATTCTATTAAAGTGGAGGATTTTAGACCTATTAGTTTTGTTTCTGGTGTATATAAGATTATTACTGAATTCTTAGCTAAAACGTTGAGTGTGGTGCTTGTTGGTACCATCTCTAGCGCTCAAAGTGCGTTTATCGAAGGGAAGGTAGATAGTGGGTGCTATTTTAGTTGCCAATGAGGCGGTGGAGGAGGATATTTGTAGGAATAAGAAGAGGGTTTCATTTTTAAACAAGATTTTGAGGAACCCTATGATAGAGTGAGTTGGAGTTTCTTGATAGAGTTTTTGCGAGAAGGGGTTTTGGTGTGGGTTGGTGTCATTGGATCAGGGATTGTTTGTCTAATTTGTGGTTTTCAGTAATTGTGAATGGCGAGCCTAAATATTGGTTTTAGACAAGCAGACCCTTTATCCCTCCTTTTGTTTGTCCTTGTCGTAGATGTTTGAAGTGGGATGGTAAATAGGACAGCAGAGAGGGGTTTGGTCAGAGGCCTAGAAGTGGGGAGAGAGGGTGTGGTGGTTTCTCATCTCTAGTTTGCTGATGACACTGTCTTCATTTTAGATGATCACAGTCTTTCTATTAGGAGAATCTTGGGTATTCATATTTTTGAGAGGGTGTTCGAGCTTAAAATTAATATTGGGAAGAGTGGTTAGCAGCTATGAATGTGCTAGTCGAGTGTGTTAGGGAGCAGGCTAACGAAGTGGGCTGTGGTATTTTGGATTGGCTTTTGACTTATTTAGGTGTCCTTTTGGGGGGGTAACCTAAAGCCATAGTTTTTTGGAACCCAGTAGTGGAAAGGGTGATGAAGAGATTAGATGGTTGGAAGGAAGCCCTCTTCTCTCTTGGGGGTAGAATTACTTTGATTCAAGCTTGTTTTTCTAGTTCTTGTGATATTTCCTATTTGATTTTATGATTTCGGTGGGGATTGAGCTTGAGAGGATTATGTGAGAGTTTTTTTTTGGTCCGGCAGGGGGGAGTCATAAGGACCATCTAGTGAGTTTGGATGAAGTTTGTAGATCTAAAAAGGAGGGGGTTTGGATCTTGGTAAGCTAGTATCTAGAAACACTGCTCTTCTAGCTAAGTGGCTATGGTGCTTCCCTCTAGAAGAATCATCCCTTTGGCATAAAGTAATAAGAAGTAATTTTGGGATGGATGAGAATGGTGGACTCTTTGGGGAGTCCACGGAGATCCATTTCTCAGATCTATCCTTTTATCACCCCTCACACTAAACTTGAGGTGGGGAGGGGTCCTTATATTTGTTTTCGGAAAGACCCTTGGCTGGGAAATGCACCATTTTCCACTTATTTCCCTCCTCTCTTTTGTCTAAGGTCTGAGCAGAATAAAGCCATTTCTGTTTTTGTTGGTGACTCGAGCATCCTTTGGTTTCCTGGAATCTTCATTTTAGGAGAGCTCACAACAATAGAGTGATCATGGAATTGTCGTCTTTGCTATCTTTAGCAAGAGGGAGTAACCTTTCTTCGGGGAGGCACTTCTGTTCTTGGTCTTTGGACCAGTCAGGAGCGTTTTCTTGTAAATCTTTTTTCTGAATTTTTGATTCATTCCAACTTTTCTTTCCCGCTATACTTTACTATTTGGAAAGCTAAGGTTTCCCCTAAATTAAAGGCTTTCACTTGGTTGGTTGTGCTTAATAAGATAAATAATAATAAGTTGTTGCAAATTAGGGGACCTAAGAAGGCTTTCTCTCTCTCTCTCTCTCTCTCTCTCTCTCTGTATGTGTGCTCTGTTATAGGAACTCTGAGACAGCTTCTCCCCTTCTTTTGCAATGTGATTTGCTTGGAGTATATGGAATATGCTTTTTGGCGTTATGGGAGAAATCTAGGTTTGTCCTCCCTCAGTGGAGGATTTTTTAGAAATATCCTTTGCAGGCTTTGGTAGAAGGAAGGATGCAGGCAACTTTATGGAAGTGTGGCTTTGTCACAGTTTATGGGGTTTATGGATGGAATGTAATACTTGGATATTTTCTGGGAAAAACTAAACCAGATGCTGGTTTAGGAAAAAATTAAGTACTTGGCCTCTCTGTGGTGTGTCAGTTGTGTATTTTTTAAAGAGGTAAACTTCCCTGAGTTTCAAAGAGATTGGAGGAACACACTGACTTGATAATCTCTTTTTTTCATGGGTACTTTTATTTGTTTAGTCTTGGAGTGTCTTGGTTTGTTGCGAGAGATTTCGCATTGTCCCTCTTGTAAATTCTTTATCTATTAATGATATCTTCTTTTGTTATAATATATATTTATATTTGTAGCAAGCTTAGGAACTTATGTTATATGTGCCATAGCTTGAGGGAGAATGTTGAAGAGGGTGGGCGAAAGGGTAACATGTGCATTTATGTCCACTGTGCACATTTCATTATTATGAACAGAATGAGAGGCAGCCTCGCAGTTTTAAGGTTTTACATTAATTCACCATTCTTTCCTCTCTCTCTCTCTCTCTCTCGCTCTCTCTCAACCATGCAACATGACCATGGTCCATTTTGACTATGACCTCTGAGGTCTGAACAAAGCTGTTTGGAAAGCTAAAGTTCCTTTCAAAATCCTGGTTTCACCTGGATTCTTGCTTTCAATAGGATTAATACTAATAACTTGCTACAGATAACTAAACCTCACAGTCTTTCAGTCCAGATACTTGTATGCTTGTGCCATGAGGCAAACAAGATGAATGATCATCTTTTACTTCATTGCCAATTGCGAGATTTTTGTGAAACAGTTTGTTTTCTTGTCTTTTTGAGGATTAGGTGGCTTGATAGAATGCACATTATATTTTGATGGTGAATTTTTGGGGTTTTGGGAAGAGTAGGAAGAGGGAGGACATTTTGGAATTGCGCAGTATATGCTATTTTGTAGATTTCTTTGTCTCAAAAGCGAATGCTAGAATTTTCAAAGATCAGAAGACTTTCTCCATTTGCTTCAGGAGGAAGTTACTTCTTCATTTTTTGGGCACATTCTTTTGGGGTTTTCAGGGTCTTTCACTGTCTGATTTTCAAATGCATTGGAAGGAGGCACTGATGTAATTTGTTTTTTCCATTGGTGGAGGATGCCTTATCCCCCTTTCCTTGTAATTATATTTTCTTAGTGGATTTGTTTTGTCATCTAAAAGAAAAACTTTGAACTTTCACAACCAGGACTATTGAAATTGTTTTGATGCCTATAGTTGCCATAAAATTTTTTAGCTTCAGATAGAATAGAGAAATTACCATCATCTTTCAATAATTGATGGCTTCAAAAGAGCCCACTTTTTTTTTTCTTTTTTTTTTCCCTATAAGGAAAATATTTAATTTTCAGTCTTTGAAGCCTGTCCATCAGAAATCCGACTCCATTACTATTGATTTCTGTACTCTGTCGTAGTGGGGATGCTTACGACAGAATAGATAAATTACCATCATCTTTCAATAATTGATGGCTTCAAAAGAGAACACTTTTTTTTCCCCCTATAAGGGAAATATTTAACTTTCAGTCTTTGAAACCTGTCCATCAGAAATCTGACTCCATTACTATTGATTTCTGTACTCTGTCGCAGTGGGGATGCTTACGGTATGGATACAGCTCATGAATTTACAATATACACATTTAGTTTATTCTAATTCTCTGTGTGAAAAATATGTGCTTCTCATTTATCACGGGGGCATGTGGTATTTTGCAGTATAATTTGACTATATTTTTCTAAGCCGCAGAATTCAACGGAGATGGACTTCTTCTCTGAATATGGTGATGCCAATAAGTACAAAATTCAAGAGGTTATAGGCAAAGGAAGTTATGGTGTTGTCTGTTCAGCAGTTGACACTCAGTCTGGTGAAAAAGTTGCAATAAAGAAAATACATGATATTTTTGAACACATCTCTGATGCTGCTCGAATTCTCCGCGAGATAAAGCTGCTCAGGCTTCTACGGCATCCTGATATAGTTGAAATTAAACACATTATGCTGCCGCCCTCAAGACGGGATTTCAAAGATATTTATGTTGTTTTTGAGCTCATGGAGTCAGACCTTCATCAAGTCATCAAAGCTAATGATGATCTGACAAGAGAGCACTATCAGTTTTTTCTTTACCAGCTGCTGCGTGCATTGAAGTATATTCACACAGGTAAATCCAAGTTGACTTTTTCCATTTTAATTTTACTGTAGTGATTATCTCTGTAATCCCAATTATGTTACAGATAAAAGGTTATAGATCGCCTTTGCTACAATTGTGATGTGTTTTTTTTTTTTTGAATTAAAGAATAATCTTGATATTTTTTGCTATATTAAACTATTTTTGAGGTGGCTACTATCCTTTAAAAGCTATTTCATTTGAGTAAGCTTCAACTAGTCCCCTTTCAAGCTTCAACTAGTCCCCTTTCTTCTTGTTTTGTCTTTACTTGCTGTCCTGAAGTATTAGGTGCAGCCATTAGGTTACTTATTTGTTGTTGGTGTGGATATATTTCGAGTACTGTTTGGTTTTTGTTTTTTTGTTTTTTTGGGTTATCATGCACGTGTATTTGTTTCAAATTTTAGATTTCTTTTCCTGGATGTGGTGTGGGGATGGAAGCTGGCTTTATTTAAATGTAGAAGATATCTGATAGTTCACTTTGTCTGCAGCAAATGTTTATCATAGAGATCTGAAGCCTAAAAATATATTGGCGAATGCTAATTGTAAACTCAAAATCTGTGATTTTGGTTTAGCAAGAGTTGCTTTCGGCGATACACCTACGACAATATTCTGGACGGTATGCCTTTATTAATTGCTGAAGTGTGATATTTTTTTAATTTTCATTCTCTTAAATTTATCCTCATCTAATCATGTGCTATAATGCTTTGGGTTTGCTTCTTGTTGCTGCACCCAGTGTATGAGAACTGATGACTGCATTTGGAACTTTTCATATATATATGTAGGATTATGTGGCTACGAGATGGTATAGAGCTCCAGAGCTTTGCGGATCATTTTTCTCGAAGGTACTTTTTGTGTACTGCTTCTGAACATCGCGACTGTCCTTTTTTTCTAACATTGTTCAATTGAAGTGAGAAAAGAAATTGGGCATCATCTTCATACGTAGCTCTGTCCTTTGTTGCATCTGTGTGCCCATATTGAGCTAATGTACATCCTTCTACTCATCTGTTACATACTCATCCAGCAGTAGATCTGAAGCTTAAGTTATATCTAGGTGGCTTTTTCATTTCTTAACTATATTTTCTATTATCCAAAAAAATGTATTTAATTGTTCTATGGAGTGATTTTAAACTTGAATATTTTTTTATAATTTTGATCACAGCTTATCTGCAAATGAAGCAGCTAGTGTTTCAATTCTTTCTTAAGAGGTTTTATAGGTCTTTATGAGTAAAATATGTTAATTTAGTTGAAATAAAAGTTAGCTAGGCTTGAAGTATTTTTAGATTAAAGTTATTGGGGGATTGTGTGATGCTACCTAACTTCAACTGTACCCCAAACTTCAGGATTGGACGCCCTTCTATTACTTTTTTTTTTTTCTTCTTCTGTAACGCACTGGACTTCAAAGCCTGGAGAATCCTTTGTTTTGTCTCTTTTTTGTGCCTAATCCGTGTTTGGCTTTCGAGCCTTCACCCTAGAATTCAAATCATCCAATTGTTGCTGTCTTTAACTTTGGGCAACTGCTTTATTTTCCCATTATTTCCTTTCTTCAAACCCTATCTAATTAATTGCCAACCACAATTCTTTCTTTCATCTTATCCCATGACCTAGGTAAGATATAAATATTTTTCAACTTTAGGTTGTTGTTTTGGATATACTAGAAATGTCTGAGTTCCTCGAGTAGAACTTGCCATACAAGGGGTTCTATTTAGTCAATAAAGCATGTCAAAAATATCTTGGTATGGATGACAAGGATGACCCAGTGCTAAGGGCTCATCCCATGTGTCATTTGATCTTGGGATCAAACTCACAATTTGTCAATAAAAAATGTTGGATTGATGATTTAACTATTTTATGTCAATTGAATCATCAAATAACAAGAAACATTTGAGATTGTTTGTTGCACAGAGACTATGCACTTATAGTTGGCATTTGTCTGACCAAATTTATAATCATGAGTCTTGTTAGTTTTGGACTATGCCTAGTGAGCCCCGAGAACAATGTCATTTTGTCACTCTTAATTCATTGCTAATAGTACATTGTGAAAGAAATCATCGCAACATTCATCAAGTGTATGAGCCTGAAATGGAGTGCAGACGTCATATATTAGAATTATGACCGAGTGGAAGTAGCTTTGATTTTTGTGAAGGGAAAAATTTTGGAACAGAAACCTGATTCCTAAGTTTGAAGTGGAAACAGGATAATGGTTGAAACTTGAATGACTTTTTCTGGTCAAGTGTGAGTTTCTGAAACTAATTTCCATTTTTAAAAATATATTATTTCAAATTGGTTCCACCGCTACAGAGGGAAACGAGAGAAGCTATATTTATGTCTTAGTGGTGGTTGTGCAATTTGTCTTTGTCATGGTTGGTGTCGTAAAATTGAAGTTCCAAGTTAAATGCTTATTGATTGTCAGATGTATTCAAGCATCTGCTTGTATTTTAGTTCTGAAAGGGCACCATGACACCAATTGACTGGGTCTATTATAATATTAATTAATTATCTTCATATCTTGCCATAGATTCTAATATAGACCAAAATTGTTGGTGGAATTGGGATGTCTCTGGACTATCCATCCATCATTTGGGAAGTATTCACCATTGTCTTGCTGCAGATGTTCAGAAACAAAAGCAGAATCTTGTGTTTTGCTTTCTCTTCCATCTCAAGTCTCAACCATGTTATGAATTAAAGAAATTTTGTTGGGGAAGCTTGAATTGCAAGAATGAAATGACTCGAAAGTTGGTTCCTTGATTAAAATGAAGACTTAATTTGAAAATGCTGCCAGTTGAAATCATGATATTAAAAAAAATAAAAAATAAAAAGGTTAATTGTAACATATGATATAGGTGGATATTTCTGCTGAGATAAACAAGGTATATTGATAGATGAAAATTGTAGTGTCATTAAAGGGTTGGAGCTGTTAAGAAAATTTTGAAAATCTTTTCATATTGGATGGTTTCTACAAATATTTACCTAAGGTAAGAAAGACCTATAAAATGTTCTTGATTATTTGTAATTTGTGTGCCGGATAAATGTACAAAATTGCAACATCATATTGTTTATTTTGCCTTAACTGCTTGAATTTCCATGAGAGTAAGAGACAACATGTCGGTGATGCATTTTGAAGATATTTAGACATCCTAGATGTTTGGACGACTAAAATTATTTATTTATAACATTTTTCAAAAGATGGGATTTGTTGTGTAGAATGAAATATATTTAATATTTGTTTGGTAGAAAAGCAAATTCATTGACAACAGAAGAACATTCAAAGTGGCGGATAAAGGTATCCTCATGATAAAAAACAAAATTAGAAGGACAAAAAACCAAAATCAGAATAGAAAATCTGGCTAACAGGGTCATCCAATCTCGCTAAAAATCAAAGAAGCAATTTTTTTTTTCTTTTCCAAAACAGTTGGATGTATTTGCCCACAAAGAAGCAAAGAAAACTATTCTGTCCTGGAGCAGATGCAAAGGCAAAGAGCGATAACGAAAAATACAAGCATTGCTCTTTAACAATATGGCCCAGAACACTGCGTAGACACCGCACACAACATGCTTGCATCCTTTTCATGAAGAATCAAAACAAATTTTTCATAGGGCAGATGCGTCGGCAAAAGAGTGACCAGGAAAAATAGTAGGATTCCTCTGTAACCAAATGGTCCATAACTGTGCGTAGACAGCGCACAACCACGACCTCCTTCAATCCTTGTACCTCCCAAAGCCTCTGAAGCCAGTCAGCAAAAAAGGCACCAAAAAATTGGGCTCACCCAACATTCACCAAAGAAACAAAGTAACTTATTCCGTGATATCCAAGTCAACAGAGCAATGCAGTGATATATGAGAATGTGATTTATAACTACTATAATACATCACATGCGTACGTTAGGAGACAGAGCCTTACAAGACATTTAATTCCTAATCCCTCATCCCCTGTAGTAGATTGCTGGTGTTAGCTCTATTAAGGATGGTTAATCAAATGAAAGACTTGAGGTGGCCTTAGCTTTCCATATGTCATTAACAAGAGGGAGAGGGATCAAGGAAAGAATCAATTGAGAATAAAAGGATTTACACGAAAGGACCCCTGAACCATCCAAAATATGAATATCCTAAAATTCCCTTTAGAAGAAGAGTGGAGAGAGTTCACAAAACTCAGAACCGAAGAAGTTCACTGGCCTCTGTATTATTAAGTTTCCTGCGAAAATGAAAGTCCTGAAATACAATCTCTATTAAGAATCAAGAAAGAGAGGCCACCCACATCATTAAGGTTCTGGCAGAAATGGAAGTCCTAGGAAATACAATCTCCATCAAGAATCAAGAGGAAATAGACACATTATGCAACATGGAGAGGCAAAAAAGAGTAGTTGACACAACAGAGAGAGCACTTTCCTAACCATTTTCTTCCCAAAATTGAACCTGAGAATCATCTCCCATTCTATACTTGTGAAAGGAAAGAATAAGGATGGGATATGTGTAGTGATTCTAGTGAATTTCCACAGGCTTTCATGAGTTAACTAATTCCAACACTAGTACCCCGGTGATCTCTTTGCTCTTTATTATTTTATGCCAGGAGACTTGGTTTCCAAGGGACAACGCCATTATCACTTTCTCACGAGAGCGACGTTCTTAGACACCAAATTATCAAGATCCAGCCCCCTTCTACGTTGAATTATATTATTTAGTATTCTAAAGCATGCTTGATATATTTTAGTTAGGTGAAGTAAATATGTAAGTAAAATTATTCTTACAAATATCAATTCTTAAACTATTGACTTGTTTCATTATGATGACTCGCGTTTAACTTGCAATGGGATCTTGATGCAGTATACCCCTGCAATTGATATATGGAGTATAGGGTGCATTTTTGCTGAGGTGTTAACTGGGAAGCCACTGTTCCCTGGGAAAAATGTTGTTCATCAGCTGGATCTGATGACTGATCTGCTTGGGACACCTTCATTAGATACCATCTCTCAGGTAGACATATCTATCTTCTGCTAATATTGGATTATTTTGCCCAAGTTTGAATTTTTTGTTTCAAATACACTCCTATGTGGGTCCAGGTTCGAAATGAGAAGGCAAGAAGATATCTTACTAGCATGAGGAAAAAGCAACCTGTGCCATTTGCACAGAAGTTTCCAAATGCTGATCCTCTGGCACTACGATTGTTGGAAAGGCTGCTTGCATTTGATCCAAAGGACCGTCCAACTGCTGAAGAGGTAATCCTATACTTCAATCCCCTTTTTTTCCTGTTTAAGTGCATGCAATCATATGTGCCCTTGGATCTGCCCTTCTTTAAGTTTTTACTTTTTTTTTTTATTTGTAGACAAATAGCATCAGTATGCATTGCATCTAGATATAGATCTTGACTTCTCCATTTTACATTTGATTAAGGTGTGGCTCAAACTTTCTCATGATGCATTATTAGGCATTGGCTGATCCATACTTTAAGGGACTGGCCAAAGTTGAGAGGGAGCCTTCTTGCCAGCCAATTACAAAGATGGAGTTTGAGTTTGAGAGGCGTAGAGTTACGAAGGAGGACATACGTGAACTAATTTTCCGGGAGATACTGGAGTATCATCCTCAACTTTTCAAAGACTACATGAATGGAACCGAAAGGAATAATTTTCTATATCCCAGGTTCTTTTTGAATTGGATGCTCCTTTCCTGATCATTACACTCTGTTTTTGTCCCTAGATATTTCACTGTACCAACCCTTGATTTTTTACTGCAAATTTTATGTGCAGTGCCGTTGATCAATTCAAAAAGCAATTTGCACATCTTGAAGAAAATGGTGGTAAAAGTGGGCCTGTAATTCCGCTTGAGAGAAAGCATGTATCTCTCCCTAGGTAAATACACTACTTGTCATTGTGGTGTCCCTAGTCATATTTTCTTACTGCCAGTAGTTGAAATTTGCAGAACTACTGTCATACTTAGAAAGCCCCTTCTAAGAAGGATTTTTGTCCATCTCAATCATTTTGTTTGACTGAGAATAAAGCCCCTCTCCTGGACACATTTGGAAGCAAGCTGGATGTATACAATTTTTTTTTTCAAATATAAATAATAAACGACGTTTTGGTGCAAATAGAAATGACATGCTTTTTTTTTTTAATTAAAAATATAGTCTCAATAAGAGGGGTTGTGTGAACTACAAGAAAATGAATAAATAGCAGAGCAGAGTAAATAGTGTAACAGTTGCTGGGGGATATAATAATTTATACAAGACTATAATCCTGACTCAGGATCAAATAGAACCTGTTGCTAAAGTTGATATTTGTACATACACCCTTCAGTATGTTTTGTTTGACTCCTAATGTCTCCAATCCTGAGCTGTAGTAGATACACAACTCATGCGTGTTATCTATCGAAAATAACAACTTTTATAGATATTAACACTTGGTTGATCTGTAATTACAACAACAACAACAACAACAACAACAACAACAACAACTACAATGATGGTGGTGATGATGATGATCAGGGGACATAAAAACTAAATGTTACAGACTGTTTTGTGTTGATGCATGGCGCACCCTTCTGTGAAAATCAATGTTTTAAAAGGTGAAGTTGTAAGGTGAGGTGTTTTAACCCTTAAGAGGCGAAGCACAAGCCTTAAAGCGTTGGGACATGAGCCGTTTGAGAATTTTCAATTTTAAATAAAAATATGTAAAAAAATTGTGTATATTTTTAAAATAAAAAAAAATTAAGAAACTCACAAATGCAAAAACTTAAATATAATTTGCAAAATACTTGTTAGCCATTCAAAAATTGCTAACTTGAATTCATTACGTAAATCATGACAAGAGATAGAAATGACATTACAAAGTTCAAATTATTTTTAAGATCTAAGATACAACTCTCAATTATTTTGGAAAGGTCGATGTTCAAGAGTTTTGGAAATCAACTCACAACATTGCATTCCCATTCCTTTTATATAAACATGGAGATAAATTTTTCTAGCCAAATCTAACTTGAGAATCACACACCCAAAATGCATAAGCTTCTACTAAAACGGTGCAAAAGGTGTGCCTCTTGTACAAATGTTTAAGCCTCAACGTGTAACGCGATAGCCTTTTCGAGATTTGTTATTTTAGGTTGAGCATCAAGGCGTTTTAGGGCATGCCTTGCTTTGAGGCGAGCCTCAAGCCAAGCCTTCATTGAGCCTTTTAAAACGTTGACGAAAAGTGTTTCTCTCAACAAGCATGATGATATAGTCCGGAGATATGGTTTTTCTATTCTCCATTTGGATCACCTTATAGTTGAGACAGCTCTTAATTTGAGATCGTCAATATTTTTGGAAAATATGGTGCATATGGCAGGTCACATCATCATTGATGGTCTTGATATTTGTACGCCGCTCAGCATATATATATATATATATATATATATTTTCTGATATCTCATGTCTACAATCCTTATCTGGAGTGGATACAACTCATGCATGTCTTCTATTGTAAATAGCAACAATCATGGATAAGTACCTGCTTAAGCATCCTATTTTTGGCAATTATGGTGCTTATGCCGGGTCACATTATTATTGATCTTGGGATAATGTGGCTCATAAGAATTGATGTGTGCAAAAAAGAGAGGTTGAGTTCTTCACTTTCTTCTTCAATGTAGATGGACTGAGGAGTTGTGGGAAGTGGTTGTTGTCATGATGGGTCTCTCTTGGCGGACACGGATTCAGTTCTTCACGATTAAGGGCTTTTGGCTGGGTGTAAATGCATGTATAAAGAGAAAGAAAGTTATTAGATTTTGCCGTGATATTATTTCTTTGGACAATGTTGAGTGAAAGAATTTGGAGAGCCTTAGGGAGTAGAAACGCCTTTCATCAAGATTAAAATAATTGACTAGTGTTTTTTGAACTGGTTTGATAGATGACAATATATTTGACCATTTTTCGATTTTTTTGATTTTCTGTTTAATAAATGAGTTAGTACATGGGTTGGCATCCTCTTGGTATCTTTGAGTAAATTTTTCATTCTCCTTATCAAAAAATTATAAGCTTGCCATTTAGTCCCCATGATGTATTGGCGTTGTACACGCATCTTTTCTTCCCTGTATTGTGAAAATGCTACTGACTGGAAATGTAGACCATCTATGTCATATTAATTGTCAAAATCTTTTTGTTTTAAGTAAATAGGTTATTGCCAAAAGTTTTTATGTTTTTTGAGCAACCATTACATGCATATATGTGCACAATGTATATACTTAAAATTTTTTTTCTGATCTGACGAGGGAAAACATGGTAACAGAAAAGCAGAGTACAAAGAGAGGAGAACATGATGTCCTCCAAAGAACAAAAGAAAAGTTATTAATAATTACAAAAAAGTTCCCCTCCAATCCCTTTGCAGGTTGAGTAGCAGCATCCCCCCAGTGAAACTAAGAAGAATGAGCCCAAAAAGAGGCAAGAAACACAACTATATTCCATAACAAACTAGGAGAAGTTGTATGGTCCTTGAAAATTCTTGAATTCCTCTCAATCCAAAGGGACCAAAAGGTAGCAAGAACCACACATCTTCATAAAGACCCAACTCTTTCTGGATTTGTCAAAACCCCGGTAGCTTGCTTGCTGGAAATCCTTCACAACCTGTGGAGCCACCCACGATCCACTAAAACACTAGAAGAGAGCACACTGAAGATAGTTAGCCACCTGGCAATCAAGGAAGGGGTGTGTGTATGTTTCATTGGAGTCATGAGACTCATGATACATGGAGCACATGGCAAGATGCAGAATCAAGGCTGAAAAAGTTAGAAAATGGTTAAATATTGATTTTGTTGAAGAATGTGTGTAGCATGCTAGATATGCTTGTATCCAAGTCAACAATCAAGCACAGAAAGAACATTTTTGTATGCATGAAGGAAGCATTGTATTCACAGAAGAACTGTGGTCAAATGTAATAATGTGCCTTGGCCTATGGATATTCAAGCCAAGAATCAGTATTAGGAAACAAACTGACCTGAATTCATGTAGAACCTTTCCTACCTTCTTTGCATTGCTGTGTGATGGAGAACCACCAATGGAAGAACTTTAGATGTTTATATTGTAGCTAGGTATTTTGAAGTTTAGTTAATTTAGGTTTATTTGAGTATTACTTTGGGGTTATTTTTGCAATTCCTTGTTTTGGTGGGGTTTTTATGTAAATATGTGCTAGTAGTTGTGGGTATAAGTGCTGCACATGTAAGTTTCCCTCGTTCTTTCTCCATCTCTCTATCTCTTCTTGCAGGTTCTCTTCTTCTTCCTCCTCCCATCTCTGTTCTGTTTTCTCAGTCTCTTTCCGCTGTTCTGTTTCTAAATTCTCTGTTCTGTCCTGCTGCTGCTTCTTCTTATTCCCTTCTCATCTAATTTTCTCCCCTAATTCTCTTGATCTTCTCTCTATTTCTGAGTTTCCATACTTGTCTTACATCAGATTGGCATGAGAGCAAACATCCCAGGTTCCCTTGTTGCTACCCTTCCATCAGTTAACTGTCATTGTTGTCTTAATCAGAACAGGTTAACAGTTATATTGATTCAATCTCCATAACTGTGAGTAATTGTTGCGCAATTATAAGTCTTCCAAAGCACTTAAAGTTCAGAAATAGCAGGAAAGCCTCAGAAATAGCAGGAAAGCCCCAGGAACTGAATCACTGTTCAGCCTGCAACTTTTCTGTAAATGACAGCTGTGTTGCTGGTTCAAAACCCTATTTTTCAGCAACCATTTTACAGCTTCCCTTCCACCATCAGAATCAGAATCAGAATCCTCTGAAAATACCTCCCCTGCAATTTCTCCTCCACCTAACGGTGGGAGTGGCCCCATGCACTGCCTGAATGTTCTCCAGCCGACCCTCACTCTGAAATCCTATATCTGACATTGTTTACTTGACAAACCACCACTCACCACCATTCAACTCCCCAGCCCCTGATCTGCCTCCAGCTAGAATTTCATCACCAGAGGAGCTGTGCTGGCTGCCCATGCGTGTGAGAGAGTTGCTGAACTTTCTTCTGTATTTTCCACACCCACAAGATATTGCTTCAAGATGTGATATTTTGGATTTATCCTGTTTTTTTGACTATTTTTTTGTTGAAAATTGATTGATCAAGTTTGGTTCACATTTCTAAGGATAAATTCAGCCTAGTCTTGGACTGTCAGAGCAAATTTGTGAGTTTTGAAGGTCTGTCATCATTCAGATTGAAGCTCAGCTGCTGTACTTCAAGGTTTACTGCGACAAATTAGCCTGCCTTCATGAGACTTTAATGTTGGTCCAAAGAAATTCGGTTTTGGTTGTTAGATACATATTGTTGGATGGATAAATTCAGTGTGACAACATCATTCTTCAAGTTTATTCATGGAACATCTAAGGACGTTTTGTTAAAGTTGCATAAACTTACACTCCTTGGATTCCATAGAGATTAATATCACTTACCTAATTGGTACTTGTTTGAATTTGCTTTGGTCCATATTTGCTCTTGGTTTAAAGAAAGAATTCTCAACAATTGATAAGAATTACATGTCCTTATTTTGATGGTTGTTTAGATTCTCAGCCTTTCTTAGATTGGCTGAATGACATGGACAATTATTTTAATTGTCATGGATTGTCTGACCACCTAAGTATCTACTTAGCTAAAACAAGACTTCTTGGTTTAGCAAATCAATATTGGCAAAAAGTTGAAAGGGACAAAAATTGTCTTGGAGAACCACTTGTTCCCACATGATCTAAAATGAAATATATCTTAAGAGAGAAGTATGACCCCCATTTTTATAGGGAGCAATTACTGGACCAACTATGCGGTCTTAAGAAACTTTCTTTGAGTGTCACCAAGTATTACCTTAAATTTAGAGACCTCATTTATTGATGAGCTCTTAGGAAGGAACCTAGAATGGTAATTTTGTTTAGGGGTTGAGGGATGAAATCAGAAGGTATATAAATGTTAAAAAATTTCTTACTATATCTAAGGCTTACCATATGATTTGGAAGTTGAGAGATTTCTCCAGCAACCAACCTATAACACAATTTTTATTTTACAGAATTTCATCACTTGAGATCAATTTCTCCATGATCATGAGGTATTCCTAGATCCACCGAAGATGTTCGAGAGAAAACTCAACTTGTTGAGGATATCAAAAGTGCCCATCCAAATTGTTGCATAATAGAATATGACGAATACATAAATGAATTTGCATATTACAAGTGCACAGTTTTTTGATTCTTCTGTGGACATGAGTCATGAATCTTCTCAAAATGAGGTGGAAAACTTGTCTTTAGTGACCCTTAACACTTTTGGAGCCTCTAAGCCAGCGATGGACCTTTAGTTGTCACCTAACTTGGTTGTTAAACTTGCAATGAACATCAAGATGAGTTGCCAATCACTAGGACAGATATGTTCTTCAATGACCTTGTTCTTTAACCTCAATTTTACATTTCTAACCCAAAGAGTGAGGAACAATTGGTTGTTCTAGAGTTTGTTGAAAATTCTTTTATCATGGAACCTATTATTGAAAACCCTTGGATTATTTCTGCTCAATCTAGTAAATTTGTGCCTCCATCCCTCACATTTTCTCTCTCTACATTTTCGTTAACCAAATTTAATTAAGCATTGTCCATCCAAATGCGCTTATTTTCTTGAGCTGCCAATAGATTTGGATATTAATTTGATTTTTTTTGTCTAGAGGACTTGTTATCGGAGGACACTGCAGCCTTCTATGCTATTTGCAGTTGGTGGATCTTCTAGATATTCTCTAGTTGTGTTTGATGATGAAATGCAGATCGTGTCTCCTCTTGATTTGTCTATATGTTCGACTTTGTTCTCACTTATGGAGTTAAAGCTACTGCACCATTTAATAACTCAAGGTCGAGTTTTCTCTAACAAGGGGAGTTTGATTGAGAACCACCAATGGAGAACTTTAGATGTTTATATTGTGGCTAGGTTTTTATATTTTAGTTTGGTAAAAATATTGTTACTTTAGAAGTTTGTGTATTCAAGTATGTCGGGGTTATTTAGTAATTCCTTGCTTTGTTGGGGTTTTTTTGTAAATAATTGTTAGTAGTGGTGGATAGAAGTGCTGGAAATGCAAGTTATTGTACATTTATCGTTTGAAATCGGGATTGTTGTGTAGTTCCCTTCTATCTCGCTCTCCTGCTGGTTTCCTTCTTTCTTCCTCCTCCCCCAGCTCTATTCTGTTCTGGCCAAGACAATGAATTTTCCCATTGCTGAATATCCAATTGAACTATAATCACTCATAGACCAAAAGTTCCTTGAGGGAAGACGGCATTGAATTTTCCTATTGCTAGAACATATTGAATATCCTAGTAAAACTATTATCTCAAACAGTTGTATATCCCTTTTTAAGGGAAGAGAACATCTACTTTGCTTAATGTTGGAACAGATTGAATATCGAAGTTGCTATCACTTAATTGGTTTTAATTTTAAAAAAGTCAAGTTGAGGGCTTCATTGGGTTTATTAGTAATATGAAGAGGGTGCGTGCGTTTGTATAAATGTGCCATGTTTTGATGCACATATGCTTATTAGATTGGGTTGCAGTACTTTGTGCAAATTTAGTTGTTATTTTATCTTTTGAAGATCTATTCATCCATCTTAATTCTTTCATTTCATATGTGTTGGTTTTTTATATGTTACAGCAACAACAACAACAAAACCAAGCCTTAATCCCACTAGGCGAGGTCGGCTATATGAATCATTTTCTATCAATTTATGTGATCATAGATTATTTCTTTTGATAGATTTAAGGATATTAAATCCTTACTCACTATCTCCTCCCAAGTTATTTTAGGTCTACCCCTACCCCTTCTACTGCCCCCCACAGTAACTAAGTCACTCTTCCTCATAGGTGTACTATGTGGCCTACGTTGCAAGTGTTCACATATCATATGAGTCGTTCCTATCTTATCTTATCTTCTACAGGAGCTACACCTAACTTACCACGAATATGTTAATTTCTTAATTATCTTTCAATGTTATACCACTCATCCATCTAAGCATCCTCATTTCGGTAACTTAACTTTTTGGATATTATATTTCTTCATCGCCCAACATTCTGATTCATATAGCATAGCTGGTCTTATAGCTGTCCTATAAAACTTCCCTTTCAATTTTATGGGTATTTTACGATCACAGAGCACACTTGAATACCTAACCTGCTTTAATTCTATACATTACATCATCTTCAATTTCTCTTTCAGCTTGCATAATAGATCCAAGGTATCGAAATCTACAAGTGCTATTTATTTTTTATCATCAAGTTTAACTTTGTTTCCAATATTCCTCCTATCATTACTAAAATTACATTTCATATATTCTGTCTTATTTCTATTTATCCTAAAGCCTCTAGATTTCAAAGCTTCTCTCCATAATTCTAACTCAGCCTCTACTTCGTCCCTAGTTTCGTCAATTAGTACAATATCATCTGCAAACAACATACACCATGGAACCTCCTTTTGAATACTCTTAGTCAATTTGTCCATCACTAAAGTAAAAAGATAAGAACTCAAAGCATATCTTTGATGTACATCTATGGTGATTGGAAATTCTCTAGTTTCTCCATCTATAGTCCTTACACTAGTTCTTACACCATCATTCATATCCTTAATGATATTAGTATACCTACTACATACACCCCTTTTTTCAAAAACCCACCATAGAATTTCCGTAGGTATCCTAGCATATGTTTTCTCAAGGTCAATAAATATCATATGCAAGTCTCTTTTTTTTCCTAAACTTTTCCATTAATCTTCTTAAAAGATAAATAACTTTTGTGGTAGATCTCCCAAGCATAAAACCAAATTGATTTTTTTTTAATTTTATTTTTTTCTGTTGTACTATTCCATCTTTAAGTTCTTATTTCATCTGCACTCAATATTTGTATGTGTTGTATATTTGTCATTTAGAATTCCATTCAACATATTGTGGCTGGTCTTAGTGTCTTATAAAATTTTCCTGTTAGTTTTAGTTGTTAATTTGATGATCACATATCATACTTGACACATATCTTGATTTTACCTAGCTTGCTTGAACCCTAATGCATGAGAATTGAGATCTTTAATTTCTTCATCTGCATGCAGGATTAATCCAGGATAACAAAATCTATCACTTTTTTGGAATTTTTTGAGCATCAATTTTCCCTTTTTGTTCTTGATCCCTAGAGTTATTGAAATTGCAATTCATATATTCCTTAAGAACCTGTACTTTATCTTGAAACTTGTGGACTCTAAAGTGTCTGATCTGTTTCAGCTAGTTTAAATGAAAATCATTTTGCTTGTCTTTGTTCAGTTTTTTTGTTCCAATTCTTTTTGAACCAGTGTTTTAAAAGGTGAAGGTGTAAGGCAAGATCTTCTAACTCTTAGAAGGCAATGCGTAAGCCTTAAGGTGCAGGAGTAAGCTCTTTGAGCATTTTATTTTTAGATAAAAATATGTAAATGCATTACATATATTTTTTTAAATAAAAAAATATTAAGAAAAATACAGATATAATGTACAAAAAAAATTAAATATAATTTGCAAACTACTATAGGCCATTCAAAAATTGCTTACTTGAACTCATTTTGTAAATCATGACAAGAGATAGCTATAGCATTACAAGTTCAAATTATTTTCAATTTTGGAAAGGTTTGTGGTTCAAGAGTTTTAGAAATTAACTCATATTATGGCATTTCTTTATATAAATATGGAGCTAAAAGTTTCTAGCCAAATCTAACTTGAAAATCACACCCAAAATGCACAAGCGTCAACTAAAAAGGTGCAAAACGTGTGCCTTTTGTACAAGTGTGTAAGACTCAACATGTAATGTGTTAGCCTTTTTGGAATTTGGTAGATTGGGCCTCAAGCCTTTTTGGTCATGCCTTGCCATGAGGCGATGAATTAGCCTTTTAAAACATTGTTCTTAACAATTGTGAAACTTTACCATGAATCTATCTTTCTACTACAACTTTAGAGAAGGTTAGACAACTTTCCTCTTTTCATATTTTGGCCAGATCCACCATTATTGACTTCATCATCAGAGTAGGTTTCTTATTAAATTTTGATTGCCTTCTTGCACAGGTTGAGTCTGATCAGTATTGCCATTTAAAATGATTTTGATGACAATATCTAAATTCTAATTTTGTAGGTCGACCATTGTCCATTCAAATACAATCCCTCCCAAAGAACTACCCATGGCTGCCTTAAAAGAAAGGCAAATTGCATTGGAAGTATGCAATAAGAGCTCTGGAGATGCAGACGGAATTCCTGGAAAATTGTCGAGGGCAGTAGCAGCATCACAAAGGATCACTTTGGGTACACCCTCCTTCTTCCTTTCTGGCTTTGAATGCTGCCACTCTTTGTTTAGGTTGAAATGTTGAATTGGATTTGTTTTTATGCTCAGCCAAACCAGGAAAGGTTGCGGGGCCTGTTGTACCATATGAGAATGGAAGCTTTGCCAAAGATGCCTACGATCCAAGAGCGATAATCAGAAATGCTGTCCTCCCAACCCAAGCCGTCCATCCTGCATACTGTTACCACAGGAGTAGCACTGGAAAGCAAGAAAGATCTGCAACAGAGACTGAGAAGGGCTTGGTATTGCAAGCAAAACAGCAGGCCCCTCAATGTGGTATGGCAACCAAAGTAGCCCCTGATGTAACCATTAATATCGACACAAATCCATTTTATGTAACAAGAGCAGGAGTGACAAAGGCAGACCATATTGATGACAGAATCACCATTGATACAGAGTTGTTGCCGGTGAAAGCTCAGTATAGTGGTGGGATTGGTGCAGCTGCAGCAGCGGCTGCACACAGGAAGGTAGGAACTGTACAGTTTGGTATGTCCAGGATGTATTGAGAGAGAGAGAGAGGGGTTGGGTGGGTGTAGCGGGGGCCAGCTGAACGGAGAACAATTCCCAAACGGAGTGGGGATCACTTTTTTGCAGGGAGTTGGGTTGGAAGCGACGGATGTCTGCTGGTTGCGTTAAAAGAAGGCTGCATTCTCCCCACTGGGACACGATTTATGTATTGCTCTCGAGAACAATGTTAATGAAACTATACCTTCATTCTCACAAAAAAAATTTCCTTCCAAAGCATAAAACACCTCAACTCTTCAAAGGTCATACTCCATACAACCTAGCTATAATAATAATAATAACCTGGCAAACACAGCAAATGATTCTATCATGTAGAAGCTGACGGCAGAATAGCATGTGCGCAATGAGAGGAATGTTAATGAGTTTGATGGTTTAAAGTGTTATAAAATAGTTAACCAAATTTAATCGAATAAAATTAAAATTAATTATAGAAAAAAAACATGAATGTATAATTTGTATGTTGAAATGGGAATGGTTGAATGGGATGGGAATTTGAGAATGATGGAATGAAACATTAGAAGTTTGGAACCCTATCTCAAAATAATATAATTTAATAATTTATATTTAATTATTAATTAATTAAAATTTGATTAATTTGGTTAATCGAATTAAATTTTCCCATAATTGAACCAAAATCAAATACCTGAGTTTATCCCTTTTTGAAGTTGAACAAAATTGAACCGAATCGATTGAATTCGGTTATGCTCATCCCTTGATAGTTTTGGTGACTCTACTAGGGACTTATAAGAGTCGAATCGCCTCTTATGTGCTTGTGGACCTTTGCTCCATGGAACAATAAGCTATTGTTGAAATAGGGAAGAATTGAAATTTTAGATCAAAACACTATGTATGGATGGTAAGAACGGCCTAAACAAGAATTCTTGAATAGTGAACAACTAGAGCCTATTGCTTACTGCATAAAAATATTTTCATTAATGAAAGACGAAAATTCATTGGAAAATAAAAAAAATACACGTGTTTGTGGGTTTGTGTATTATTCATGTTTGTATGTGTGTATGTATAAATGTAAGACTATGCCATGCCATGTTATATATGTTATGCCATGCTAATGCATTTGCATTTCATATTGCTCCTATCTACACACATGTCACTACACTGCACGAGTCCTATACTCGGGGGCTCTCACTTTTTAGCATATAGGAGAAGGCATACTAGTTAGAGAGTCATCAAGCCGATGAGGAAGTAGGTTGTTAGAGTTTAGTACTTGGCAAGATGAAGTTATAGGTGAAGAAATAGGACATTTGGGGCTTATTGAAAATTTTAAATTGCCTATCTAATGACGATGATAGGAAATTCACAATTAACTATGACTCTATCTTGAATGTCTTGAGGGTGGTTGTTGACTGGGAGGTGCTTGATTCTATGATACAACATTTGGACCTAGTTTACAAGTGTTTCACTTTCTGGTTGATTGACATGGTCCCCCCTTATAGATGAGTATGGGGAGCTACTTCAGATCTTAAAGTTAGCTCCACACCAAGTCTTTACTTTTGATCTAGATGATAGTCCTATACAAGCACTAATTAGAGCAAAAGGAAGCAAGACTGAGGCTGGTAAAGTTCATAAGAAAGGGGAGGTAGGAACCTATTGTTAGATTGTGCAACCGAGCATCTATCTTTAAAATCTTGGAAGGGAAGATTGTCAAGGGGTTGGCTAAGTGGATGCCTATTCAATACATGCTCTTGAGGTGTGCAGATATGCATTGGATCCCACTTTATGAAACTAGGGGTGCATTGGCTACGCACCCACCTTAGCTCTATGTCAACTTAACCATTTCAAGTTTATACCTTGGATTATGGAACTTCATCAATTGCAGTGCTAGTACATAGATGGTACAACTACTTAGTTTATTGAGCATACCAAAAGGGTTTGGCTAAGTCCTAGGATCTTAGAGAAGGAAGGAACCACTATTTGAACTTCATTGGGATATCCTACTTAGTAGCTATGGAAAGGCAAGGGCTATAAGGTCCCATATTCTTAGGGATCAGATAAACTTATGCCTTACCCCAATGAGTTGGAGGACTCCTACAAGGATTTTTGGGCTTAACAACGGTACTACCATCAAGAGTGGAAGGGGAAAGTGGCTTAGTTGAAAGAATCAAAAAGGAAGATGGCCAACATATTGAGAAGAGAAGTAGAAGAAGGAGAATTTAAGCAAGCTCGGGTCTTTGAGTAGAATATGCTAGCCAATGGATTAGAGAAAGATTGGGAGATAACTGTGGGAAAGAAGATAAACTACACGGTATCTAGGAGGAAGCTTGAAGGTGAGGTGTATGAGTTGATTAAGACTAACCAAGAGTTGAAGAGGCAGAAGATTGAGTGGGAAGCAAAGAAAGCTGGGTTGATAGAGAAAGCATAAAAACTAGAAGACTTAGAGAGACAAATCCTTTGAATCCTAGCCACTAATCAAGAGTTAGGAAACAAGGAATAGGAGAGCCTAAGGCACATGTGCACATGCAGCAAGAGAAGATGGTAGCTCAAAAGATGCGCATTCTGAAGTTGCAGTGAATCATTATGCACTCTAGCTTTACAGTTGTTGGCATATGAGGAGGAATCTTAGGATAAGCTACATATTATCATTCTTGCTTATCACGCCATGCAAGATAAGCTTATTGCCTTAGAAACCATTTTTTAGCAGGTGGGTAAATTAACTCAGGTTTTATACCCTATTGCTAATGATGCAATTTAGTGAATGATTTCAACTATGTCTTTTGATATGTATGCTATAATGACTCATGTTTTAGCCTATCTAAGAAAAGCTAGTGCTGTGTATTAGAAGGAGAAGGAAAAATCTCTCCCCTCCAATGAATAAATATTGTTCTTGGATTTCTAAGCAGAATAAATAAATGGTATTTGCTCCTCACCAAAGGAAGGATCCACTTGGCATGTTGTGCCAATTATGCAATTTAATTCTAAATGTGTTATGTTGCCTTATATTGCAATTTTTTTTCTTTGTGTATATCTTAATTCATGTCATATATTCACTAAGGTCAATCAAAATTTTGCGAAGAAAGAAATTATCAAGCAACCTATGACCCAATCATTATGACAGCTTGGTCACAATGCATAGAGAAACCAAAATCTAGCCACTATGAATGTGATGGACAAAAGAATTAAGGTTTTGAAAAAATTGGTAGTGGACCTAATATAGCTCATTAAGGGAAAGGAACTTGTTCTTGATGAAACTCAACCCTTAATTGCACAACCAATCCACAAGAGCCAATATTCATCAACATAGCTAGGCAAGGAACTAGTACTGAATCGGAAAAGTCAACCAAGTCTAAGGAAGGAAAAAAGTCAACTTGTTCTTGATGAAACTCAACCCTCAATTGCACAACCAATCCACAAGAGCCAATATTCATCAACATAGCTAGGCAAGGAACTAGTACTGAATTGGAAAAATCAACCAAGTCTAAGGAAGGAAAAAGTCAATTGGTAGGAGACAAAGACCACATGACATATATTGAGGAGCAACTGAGATCAATATAGGCAGTCGATAGTTAATTTTTGATCAAAAAAACTTTGACCTAAATGAAGACAACAAAATCTAAGACAATAAAGAGAAGGAGACAAACTTCCACTGGTAATCAACCGATCTCTTAGGTCAGTTGACTGACACTCCCTTCATTTCTAGTCATTTGTGCTATTTTGCAGGCTGTCGACTAGTTCCTCTAGGTAGCCAATTAGATTGCAAAAAATTTAAATGACTAGAAATGAAGGGAGTGTCAGTGCAATAAAGAGAAGGAGACAAACTTCCACTGGTAATCAACCGATCTCTTAGGTCAGTTGACTAACACTCCCTTCATTTCTAGTCATTTGTGCCATTTTGCAGGCTGTCGACTAGTTCCTTTAAGAAGCCAATTAGACTGCAAAAAATTTAAATTTTTTGACTTGTCCTTGCGCGATTAGCTAGAGGATTTTGACCAACCACGTGTCCCATTCATGCCATATGTCAACCTACGACATAGGTACTTAATGGTTGGTGATTATTGGCGGTTATTGGTTGTTATTTTTTTAATTCAAATTCAAAAATGGTTTTCCTTCTCGCCGTTGAAGGTTTATAAAAGGACATTCTCAGGGAGTTTTTAAGGCATGTCAAAGTGGGGGCATAGTAAGGGTTTTCAAGAGGAATTCGTGAGTTTAAAAAGGATTTTCATTTGAAGAAAAAAAAAGAAAAAGAAGATAAATCACACTTATTTTCTCTTAAAGGAGATTTTGGGGTGTAATTCGAAGTAAGGGGCCTTCCACTAAAACTACAGAGGGTTATTCTTCGTAAAGGTCAATGCCAAACCCTTTACTTCATTCTTTTCCATACATATGATTGATTTTGCATGTTGAAGCATACATGTGACTTTTTGAATGTTGTGATTTATGCTTCATGATTTCTTTACTTTTTTGTGTCAATATTGCATGTCAGAAATCATAAAACATGTTTTTTCCATGATTGCATAGGATAAAATATGTTACAATATCAAAATCATGCATGTTTATTGAAATCCTTCTTTAAGTAGTTGATTAGACACACTAGGCGGTCAACCAACCTCTACTTTTTTTGAAAATGTGGCCCTTGGCTCTAGGCGGTCGATCGACCCCTATATGTGGTTGACCTCCAAGTCCCAAGAGTTCCAATTTTGCATTCTCTACTGATTCCCCTCAAGTTTTCAAGTATGTTCATGTCTTTGCACATGGTAGAGTACTTGTGATTAATGTTAGGGGATCGTTTCTTCATAGTTTCATGGGTTTTATACAAAAAATCAACCTTTTCATTAACAACCAATGGATTTGCATGTTTTTTCTCAAATTATGTCATTATTTTCACAAAATGTTTCAAGTTACTCGGGGTTATAGAGCCATGAAGAAGTGCTTAGGTGTTCTCTAATCTTTCTATTGACGATCAATGCGGGGTTGTGGCTTTCTTCCTAAAACTTCACACTTTTCAAATGGTTTTTATAATTTTCCTTCAAAATAAACCAAAACTTGACTCTATAAAATTTACCTTGTTAATGAACCATTAATGATGAGACTATTGAATGGATTAATTGCTTTTTTTTTTTCAAAAAAAGAGGCAAAATGTGTTGGAATTGGTGTGATCCCAAGAGGGGGGTGAATTGGGTTTTAAAACATTTTTCGCTAATTTAAACAATTACGCTGATTCACTACTGTTTATATCCCAATCAATATTAAAAACGTATACATACAATGATTAAGCTATCAGTGTGTGCATACATACACGTGTGCTGCATATCTCATTTAAATTAGTTTCGTGTGCAAGCAAGATGGTTATAACAAAACATGTACAGGCGTATACATACTAAAATTTAAGTGCAGGAATTTAAATAAGATAGAGAGAGAATGACACACATATTTGTTAACGAGGTTCGGCCAATACTGCCTACATCCTCGCCTTGGGCATACCCCCCAAAAGATTCCACTAAAGCTGCTCACTTAACCGTGTGGAGCAGAATCCTTCTACATCCTCTCCATATAGGGTGAGGAAAACCCCAGCTTAATTACCAGGTTGAGCAGAACTAGTCTCACTTACGGGGCTGAGACTCCTCAGTTCAATTTTCGGGCTGAACCGAACCGGTCTCATTTGCGGGGTTGAGACTCCCCAGTTCAATTAATGGGATGAACCCAATCATTATATTAAAATCATATTTGTACATGAAAATGCTTCTGAAAAATACAAGCAAAGATGTACACAATAAGCTCAATAAAAATATGCACTCTAATGATATGAAATAATGCTCAGGGGGGTAAGGGTGCTTAACTATATTTAAACCCTAATAAAAAGTTTTTTCTAAAAAATATTTCAATAATAATATAGGAGAACCTAGGGTTTTTTGCTCTTTCAATGATTTTTGCACAACTAGAATGTGTGTGAAAAATGAGTATTATGTTCTCCAACAAAGATTTATGCAAATGGGAAATACTTGGAGAATCTAGGAGTTAAGCTCAATAAAATATTTGTGCAATAAATAAATTCTCCCAAAAATATTTATCAAAGAAATAACTGAGAGAAATGCAAGCAATACTCTCAAAGATTGATTTTTAAAAAGTAAATAACAAGTAAGAGTATATGCATGTAAATACAAATAAAATGCCCAAAATAAAATACTCTCTTTAAAAATGATTTTGAGATAAAACAAGTGAAAGAGAGTTGGAGAGATTTGTTTAAAATATTTTGCCCCAAAAGAATGATTTAAACAATAAAAACCTTTTTGGGGGAACTTTGATTAACAATAAAATAGAGAGAAGATTTGGGTTAATCAAGGTTGCTAATCTGAGTTATGGAGGGGGTATTTATAGATTTTCAACAAATCTGACCGTTGATGGACATGCTTGGTATTTTGAAAAAGTTTAATTAAATTTTAATGACGTTTTGGTCATTTTAAAAAATTCCAACCCGAGAGCTCTAGTCAACCGAAGGTGAGGTTCGATTGACTGAGGATCCAAGTCCGGTCGACTGAGTAAGATTTGAACTGGAAGTTCGGTCGACCGGACTTAGTGTCCCAAGGGTGATTTTCCAATTTAGCGCGGTTCGGTTGACTGAGACATTTTGAACTAAGAAGTTCAGTCGACTAGGGTGTTAAGTTCCACATGTGGGAACTTAGTCGACCAGGGCATTGGCTTACGTTTTGGGCTCGGTTGACCAAGTGATCAATATGTTGACTCCTAGGTAGGTCGGCCGATCTGGTGAAAATGAACTAGATGAGTTTGGTCGATCGGGTGAAAGGTCGACTGAATGTGCACTTTTAGTGCATTTCGGTCCTTTTTCTTTTTCAAAATTTACCCTATTCATATGATGATTAATGTTAAGCCTATAGGGCATATTTTTGTGAAATATTGAGGGACCTAAGGTCAGTCGCATATTTTTGTGAAATATTGAGGGACCTAAGGTCAGTCTAAGGCATTTGAGAAATAACCCTAAAAAATTCGGCGTCGGTCGACCGAAGGGAGCCCTAAGGTCATTCAATCCCTATGGTCATTCTATGGTCATCTGAGCATTTAAAACATATCATGCAGAAGCATGCATTATTATAGACCAAATATAAAAATAAATGCATATACAAGTAAACACACAAATGTCTTCTTCTTTCTTCTTTGCTCTTTAACTCTATGGAATACGCCAGATATGAGATTTGAGTCGTGTCATGGCATCCATGTCCTCTTGATATTATGTGTGACCTGAAATATACCTGTTCACACACTAAAAGTACACATAAGAACCACTTGTGTTTGTTAGCATCAAAACGGAGATCGGACTTAAAAAGCCAATAAAACGAAAGATTTCAAGTTGTGTTTTATGGTTTTCCTCCCAAAGAAACAAAAAAATCATGCAAATTAATGTTGTCTAATATTTTTTTTTCAAGAATGAAAATATTTTTCAAATTACTAATGACTTGATTCCTCTTTGAAGGATGTGTAGGCAATCTACTAAGTAGATTTAGCCATAACAAATAAAAAACTCAAATCCTCTTGCATTTCTCACTTGTTTGGTATGCATTTATGTTATGTGCATTCTTTATATTATTTTTATTTTGTTTTTGATTTGGCTTCAAAGTAGTTAGTTTTTTTTATTATTTTATAATTCTTATAAAATTATTTTCAAGAATTGGTTCTTTCAAAAATCACTTCAAATGGGATGTACATACACATGGAAGGTAAGCACGACAACTAATCATGCGTGTTTTAAGGTGCTAACCTTTTAAATTCTCAAGAATATGAATTTAAGGTGTTACCTTCCCTATGCACAATTCTACTCCCGAACCTAATCTCTTCAAATGACTTTCCTTTGTTTTGCCTTTTCAAAAATGTTATAAAGTGGCGACTCCATTTTCAAAAATAAAATGGGACAAGTTGGATGTTTCAATGGATTGGTACTCAAAATTGTTTGATTTCAAGCCGGTTAGCAAATGTTGGCAACCCAAATGGGTCTTCAAAACCCAATGTTGATAAAGGGGATACAAGACGGAGGAGTAGGTGACTTTGAAGATTGTTGTCTCTTCTAGACATGGTACTTCGAGAGAAGTTCAAGGTTCTAGATTTTGACAAATATAATGGTACGACTGTCCTAAAATTCACCTTGAGATATATGTAAGGAAAATAGAACCGTATGCAATGAATTAAAAGCTACTCATGCACGAGTTCCATGTAAGCTTGAGTGGACCTACATTAAAGTGGTATGCTTCATTGGATAAGAGAAAAGTTAAAAAAATGAAGGGATTTGGCTAACCTGTTCTTAAAGCAATACATTATCAATGCTAACATTTCCAAAGATCGTATAAGTTTGCAAAACATGGAGAAGAAAGGTTAAAAAACATTCAAGGATTATGCATAGAGGTGGAGAGAATTCTTTTCCAATTTGGAAATAATAGTAGTAGTTGGTGAGAGGATCAAAAGTGGCCTAAAGTTAAGAAAACTTACTAACTATATTGCTTTAAAGGCGCCTGAACAAGTCACTACATAGAATACTTTCTTCAAGAAAGAGAAGAAAGAAGGGGAAGTCGATGTTGTATTTCAAGGCAAGGCTCAAATCAAACTACCCTAGTCATTTGCACCTATACCATTCAACGTATCATTAGTCAGCCAACTAATACTCCAAATTCATCAAATCTTAGTGCTAACTATAGTAACTTTTTTTTAGGCCTAAAAGAGAATTCATAAAATTGCTAATACCCTTGGTCGATGTATATCACTATTTGGTTTACCAAGGAAAAAATGTCCTCATACCTCTAAAATAGATCCAGAATAGGAGATTTTATAATTCAAATGTCTTATGTGAGCACCATATGAATGCTCCTGGTTATGCCATAAATGTTTGCTTAGCACTTAAGCATAGAGAGTATAAGATCTTATTAACATAAATATCCTAAAATTCCAACCAATTGTAGATGCTACAAATCCAAACATCAAAACCAATCCATTACCAGTTCATGGAAACACTTCCATCAATGCTTTAGAATTTTGTGATGTTCAAAACACCAAATCATCTCACACCATCCATATCCAAATTCCAGGTACCATCTCTAACTAATGTTGAACCCATAACCATAAAATCACTATAATGACCAACCTATGTTACTATAATTTTTTTCCATAATAACATTTAATATAATAATCCTGATATCTTGTTCAACTGATAAAGCATAATCAACTTGGACCCATGGGTACTAGGAATATACCTAAAATACAACTCTGATACTTAAGCAGCGAGAAACATAAATTACATACATACCATCCAATAGTTACAATACCAGAGTACTACAAATATTTCAAGTATATATATATACATCCCAAAAGAATAAAAATACAAATCTAGGATCATAATTCAAAAACCATCTGACCCTAACTCAGTAACTCACCCTCCCACCAGGGTGGTATAAACTGCCTCTACTGATGCGGAGCTCGGTCTGCCTGTCTAGTTGGATTCCCTGAAATGTTTTGTATGTTAGGGTGAGACACCTCTTAGTAAGGGAAATAAACCAATATCAGTGTGTGGAAACATGAGTTTTTTCTTATTATAAATGCATCAGACATAAATCATATTTGGTAAAACTGTCTGTATCATATCTAGGAAAAACATAATTTATCATAACATGGTATAACATATTGAATTTTTAAACATGAAATCATCTTATATAACTGTACATGAAATAGCACCCAAGATGGATAGCAAGCTGGTGTCATGTCTTACCCTCACATGATTAGGTTGTGCGGCCCAAAGGCGGGACCTAGCAATGGTTCGACCACACTAGATCAACATAAGTTTGTAAGTACGATGGGTCTGCCCTTCCTGGTCCGGATGCCAGAGGGATGCCTGCACTACCATAAAACCGCATCAACTGCTGATATCCCACAGTCCCTTACTATATGTGGTAGCACTAACATATGAATGATCATGATCATATAGCTACGGTACCGTGCTTCTTGAAAGCCTCAACCAAGCCATTCGGGTTCTGATAACATATAGTAAATCTCAAATAACGATACATAGCTATTTCACAATAACATTTGTCAAAATAATATTTTCATATATTTTTGCATATCATAATGTATAAACCACAACCCTTACGCCGACATTTGTAATTTGTGAAACACAGCTCTTACACCGACATAGTAAAACATGAAAACCATAGATTTACGCCAGCATAGCATATCATATAAAAACCCCAACCCTTACACCGGAATATCATATAAAAACCACGATCTTTACGTCGGTATATCATATAAAAATCATGGCCCTTGTGCCGGCATATCATATAACATTCGTAGTTTGAAATCCCTATACCGTTTTTAATATTTTCTTAAAAATTGTAATAACATGCTTATTCTGAAAACATAATATTCTGATATCACATAAAATCATAAAATTTCATACTCATGCCACACAAAAGTGAATATTGTTCCATTCATAAAATTTGCACAAAATCATATTCCTTGCTAAACTATATTAAAATTGTTTTCCTATTAACAACAGTATTTCCAAACTCAGTTCTATAACATACATAATTTTCTTAAAAATAAAAACTGAATATTAATAAATAATTTCATAGAAATATTGACTTAATTTATCCCCTTACCCGGCTTATTAAAAAGCCCATAAATTAACCTATCCTGCACCCGTGGTGTTCCCAGCTCAACACCCTGAAATTTACATTTCCCCTAACAAAACTTAAGCATAAACTCATCTATTACCTTTCCTCAATCTAGAAATACCAAATACCTTAATAAATATTAAAAAAATCAACTTACCCAAATTTTGGGATGGTGCCCAAGTTAGCCTAACCAACGAATCACTCTAGTAGATTTGTAGAGAATCTTCCCAGGAGTAACATGGCGGCTTCGAATCATCGAACCGGCGAAAGACGGAGCCAGAATCCAAGAGAGAAGGAGAGGGAGTCGAAGGAGAGAGAGAGAGAGAGAGAGAGAGAGAGAGAGAGAGAGAGAGAGAGAGAGAGAGAGAGAGAGTTTGTACATTTTTCTCGCAGGAAAATGAGTTTTTGAGCTTATATAGAAAGCTTGTCCACGTGGCCTTGTCGACGAGTCACATTTCCTCGTCGACGAGTCAATGAAGGGAGCTCGTCGATGAACGCCTTCTCCTCGTCGATGTGTTTTAGAGTCTAACACAGTCCTCTCAGTAACTTCTCATCAACGAGATGCATGTACCTATCGACGAGCCCAATAATCCTGCTCGTCAACGAGCACTTCTTCACTCGTCGACGAGACCCTACGAAATCCCTTAAGAAAATTCCTTTTTCTCTACTTATTTTGTTATTTAATTACTATAATTCTTTGGGTCTTTACATTCTCCCCTTCTTATAAAAATTTCGTCCTCGAAATTTACTATCTGTATTGACACCATCCTTTTATTATTTACCCTCACTTGTAGTGGAGGAATACCGTGGTTACATTCAGGGTCCTGGGAGATTACAATGCATAAACAAAAATTCTCCGAAAACTAAAATACTACCTATTCTATAACCTATAATACTACTTTCACATATATCATCTTACTTTTCATAAAATTAAACCATACTACATTTACTTTGCTCGTACACCTAGTGCTGATCTCCACTGAATAAGTGCGGGTATTTCTATTATATCTGCTCCTTGAGCTCCCATGAGGCTTCCTCTACCACATGATTTCTCCACAAGATTTTTACTAGAGGAATCTTCTTATTGCACAATTCCTGTTCTTTTCTGTCCAAAATCTGCACTGGTATCTCCTTATAAGCTAGTGAATCTCTGAGCTTTAACTTTGCATAACTGGCCATGTGGGAGGAATCTGGGACGTATTTCCTCAGCATGGAAATATGAAATACCTTATGCATCTTGAACAAAGCTGGTGGTAAAGCTAGCCAGTAGGCAATTAACCCCACTCTTTCTAGTATCTCGAAAGGGCTAATGAACCTATGACTCAACTTACCCTTCCTCCCAAGCCTCATAACTCCCTTTAATGGTGCTATCTTTAGAAACACGTGATCTCCCATATCAAATTCCAGTTTCCTGCGGTGAATATCAGCGTAACTTTTTTGCTAGCTCTGAGCTACACTGATCCTGTCTCTGATGAGCCAAACTTTATTATATGCCTACTGCACTAGATCTGACCCCATAATTCGCCACTCACCTAACTCATCCCAGTATAGAGGAGAATGACACTTCCTACCAAAGAGCGCTTCATAAGGTGCCATGCCGATGCTGGCCAGATAGCTGTTATTATATGCAAACTCTACTAGTGGCATATATTGGGTCCAACTACCCCCAAAATCCAGCACGCACGCCCGCAACATATCTTCTACTACCTGAATCACCCTCTTAGTCTGACCATCCATTTGAGGATGAAATGCCATGCTTGAAGATAACTGAGACCCCAAAGCCTCCTGAAAGCTCCTCCAAAACCGTGACGTGAAACGTGGGTCTTGGTATGATACTATAGACACTAGCACACCATGTGATTGTACTATCTCTTGAATATATAACTCCGCCAGTCTGTCCATGGAGTAGTTAACTTTAATAGGAATGAAATGAGTGATTTTTGTCAATCTAGCAACGACCACCCAAATAGTATTCAGACTATGCGGTGTCGGTGGTAAACCCGTCACAAAGTCCATAAATACATGATCCTACTTCCACTCTGGGATGTAAAGCGGCTGCAACTGGCTTGCTGACCTCTGGTGCTCAACCTTTACCTACTGGCACGTCAGATACTGCTACACAAACTTAGCAATTTTCCTTTTCATGCCGCTCCACCAGTAAGACTCTCGTAGATCCCTATACATTTTAGTACTACCTAGATGAACTGTGTACAAGGACCTATGAGTCTCCTTAAAGATCGTCCTCTTGATGTCCATATCTGTAGGTATGTACAACCTGGACAAAATCTCAAGGCACCATCATCAGAAATAATGAATTCCTCTCCTTCTCCGTTCTGCCCTTTAGTTATTAGCTCTGCTAATTGTGCATCATCTCTCTGAGCGGTCTTAATCCTTTTCTGTAAAGTAGGCTGCACCACCAGGTTGGCAATAAATGCCTGAGGATCACTCTCTACGAACTCTACACCGAGTCTCTCCAAATCCATCTGGATCGGATGCTGAACCTCCATAGCTGCTAGTGTTGGTCCTACTGATTTTCTGCTCAGAGCATTAGCTACCACATTTACTTTCCCTGGGTGGTAACTGCTAGTGCAGTAATAATCTTTAATAAGTTCCAACCACCTCCAAAAGTACTTCAAACTTTTGTGATCGGAGAATATTTCGCATCTCTCACCGTACGAGTAATGCCTCCAAATCTTTAACACGTGTACCACTACAGCCAATTCCAGATCATGGGTAAGGTAGTTCTTTTCATACTCTTTCAACTTTCAGGAGGCATAAGCTACAACCCTACCATGTTGCATCAATACACAGTCGAGCCCTTTCAAAGACGCGTCACTATAAATTACATAACCATCACCCCCTGACAAAATGATCAACACTGGTGTAGTGACAAGCCTCTATTTCAGTTCCTGAAAGCTCTATTCACAACTATCATCCCATTCAAACTTAACATTCTTCTTGGTCAGATGCGTTAAAGGCCCTGACAATGCTGAGAATCCTTCAACAAACCAATGGTAATAACCCGCCAGTCCTAAGAAACTCCTAGTTTCTTGAACATTCCTCGGCCTTTCCTAATTCAAAAATGCCTCTATCTTGCTGGGATCCACTGAAATACCATCCCCTGAAATAACATGCCCTAGAAACAACACTTCCTTTAGCCAAAATTCACATTTTCTAAACTTGGCATACAATTTCTTTTCCCTGAGCATCTGAAGTACCAGCAGTAAATGCATCTCATACTCCTCAAAACTCCTTGAGTAAACAAGTATATCATCAACGAAAACTACAACAAAATGATCTAAATACTGGTGAAAAATTCTATTCATTAAGTCCATGAACACAGAAGGAACATTAGTCAGACCAAAACACATAACTAAAAATTCATAATCTCCATACTTGGTCCTGAAAGCTATCTTCTTGACATCTTCTGCTTTTACTTTTACCTGGTGATAGACCGATCTGAGGTCAATTTTGGAATAGACTCGCGTACCCTGAAGCTGGTCAAATAAATTGTCTATACGGGATAGAGGATACCTGTTCTTGATTGTCACCTTACCAATTTCCCTATAATCTATACACATCCTCATAGAACCATCCTTTTTCTTTACAAATAACACTGGAGCTCCCCACGGTGATACACTAGGCCAAATAAAACCCTTATTTGGAAAGTCTTGCAACTAATCCTTTAGCTCTCCCAACTCTGCTGGAGCCATTCTGTAAGGAGCTTTGGAGATCAGTGTCATCCCGGGAAGTAGATCAATAGCAAAATCTACCTCATGGTCAGGAGCTAACCTAGGTAGATCTTTTGGAAAAACGTCTAGAAACTCCTTAACCATTGGTGTATTGCCCAACTTCAATTCATTTTCTAACACCTCCTTTACAAAGGCCATAAACCCCTGACAACCATCTAGGAGTAATCTCCTCGCCTGAATGGCTGATACTAACTAAGGTGGGGATTGCACACGCGACCCTATGAACCTAAATTCTGGTCATCCCAGAGGTCTGAATATTACTTCTTTCAAACGATAGTCTATACTGGTGTAATTAGTTTCCAACCAATCCATACCAAAAATTACATCGACCTATGCATGTCCAATACTATCAAGTCAACTAGCAAGACTTTTCCCTGAATATCAACTGGATAGCCTCGGAGCACTCTACTACACTTCACTACTGACCTTGTCAGTGTAGTTACTAACAATTTGGTGTCTAACAATTGTATTTTTGCCCCACATAATCTAACACACCCTATAGATACGAACGAGTGTGTGGCTCCTGAATCAAACAATACAATGACTTTAAATCAAAACATGTTAATCATACTTGTCACCACATCGTTGGCTATCTTAGCATCTCTAGGCATCAAAGCGTAGACCTTCACCGGAGCTACACTCTTTTCCTTACCTCCATGGGGTGCCTAATAGCCTTCCTAGTAAGGTCTAGGAGCAGAATTGGTACCAAGTGGTGTAGGGCAATCTCGCACCAGATGTCCTTGCCTACCGTAGTGATAGCAGACGACTCTCCTTACTCGACACTCTCCCAAGTGTCTCTTTCCACAAGTCTGATAGATAGGAAAATTATGCACCACCTAAAACTCATGACCTCCCATCTCCTGCCTCTATCCCCTACCATAGTTTCCTCTCCTCCACTGACCCTGCCTAGATCCCTGTTGGAAGCTTGAAGGCGTAGATCTTTTCTTTTGTCCCTGTTCCTCTACATCCATCTACTCACTAGCCTCAACCAATGCTGCTCTATCAACCAACTCAGCAAAGTCTTGTATCTTTAACACTACTACCTGCTTGTATATTTCATGCCTCAATCCTCTTTCAAATTGTCTTGCCTTCTTTATTTCATCAGGAACAACATATGGGGCGAAGCGGGATAGCTCTACAAACCTCACTGCGTACTACTGTATTTGCTTCAAATTTAGGAACTCTTCCACTTTAGCTTTCTTGACAGTGGCTGGGAAATATCTGTCAAAGAATAATTCTTTAAATTGGACCCATGTCATAACTATCAGCATTGTCCTCTGATGCACCAGAAGTTTCACTGCAGTCCACCACCACTCGACCTCCCTTGTCAGTTTATAGGTGGTGAAGAGGACCCTCTACTCCTATGTGCACTACAATACTGCAAAAACTTTCTTGATCTCCTGCATCCAATTCTTGACAGCTGCATGATCAACTCCCCTTGAAAATGCCGGAGGATTCATCTCGGTAAATTTCTCTATCATGCACCCATGGCTTGCAGACGGGCCTCCTTGCTCTTTTGAGCTCCTAGCAATGTCAGCCATAACCTACTGAGCCATACTGCGTAATACTGCATCAGAGTCAGCTCCGCCTGCACTCGAGGGCCCTGCATTATCACTACCGCTCGCATAGGCACTACCTCCTCCAGGGTCCATCTTCAAAATACAATAAACATGACTTAGGGACCCCATCCTTATAACTTACGCATCTAACCAAAATCCCATATCTTGACATCCATATCTTATTTCAAGATTCAGTCCTACACTTTAGAAACACAACCCGTCAATAGTTTATTATGAATTTCCTGAAATCGTCACCCCAGGAAAGATCTAAAAACCACCACGGAAGTCTCGCCTCTAAAATGAAAAACAAAATCTCAAATCCTTTTCCTATACTCTGGTATTGTTTCTGCTGCACTTTAGAGTCTACAGAACCTAACCACCTAGGCTCTGATACCAAACTGTAATGACCTGCCTATTTTACTATAATTTTTCTTCCATAATAACATTTAATATAATAATCTTGATATCCTGTTCAACTAATAAAGCATAATTAACTTGGAACCATGGGTACCGGGGATATACCTGAAATACAACTCCGATATCTAAGCAGCGGGAAACATAAATTACATATATACCATCCAATAGTTACAATACCAGAGTACTACAAATCTATCAAGTATATATATATATATATATATATATATATATATATATATATATATATATATATATCCAAAAGACCAAAAAGACAAATCTAGGATCATAATTCAAAAACCATCTTACCCTAGCTCAGTAAGTCACCCTCCCACTGGGGTGGTATAAACTGCCTCTACTGACGCTAAACTTGGTTCGTCTGTCTACCTAGATTCCCTGAAATGTTTTGCATGCTGGGGTGAGACACCTCTCAGAAAGGGAAATAAACTAATATTAGTTTGTGGTAAGATAAGTATTTTTGTGTTATAAATGTATCAGACATAAATCATATTTGGTAAAATTGTCTGTATCATATCTGGAAAAAACATAATTTATCATAACATGGTATAACATATTGAATTTTTATACATGAAATCATATTATATAACTGTACATGAAATAGAACCCAAGATGGATAGCTGGCTGGTGTCATGTCTTACCCCCACATGATTAGGTTGTGTCGTCCGAAGGCGGGATCTAGCAATGGCTGGCTGACCACGCTAGATCAACATAAGTCTGTAAATACGATGAGTCTGCCCCTCCTAGTCTGGATGCCAGAGGGATGCCTGCACTACCATAAAACCATATTGAATGTCGATCTCCCAGAGTTCTTACGACATGTGGTAGCACTAATATATAAATGATCGTGATCATATAGTTATGATACTGTGCTTCCTAAAAGCCTAAACCAAGCCATTCGGGTTCTGATAACATATAGTAAATCTCAAATAACGATACATAACTGTTTCACAATAACATTTGTCAAAATAATATTTTCATGTATTTTTGCATATCATAATGTATAAACCACGACCTTTACGCCGACATTTGTATTTTGTGAAACACGGCCCTTACACCGACATAGTAAAACATGAAAACCACAGCCTTTAAGCCGATATAGCATATCATATAAAAACCTCGGTCCTTATGCTGGCATATCATATAAAAACCACGACCCATATGCTGGCATATCATATAGAAATCACAACCCTTATGCTTGCATATCATATAACATTCATAGTTTGAAATCCCTATATCGTTTTTAATATCTTCCTGAAAATTGTAATAACATGCTTATTCTGAAAATATAATATTTTGATATCACATAAAATCATAGAATTTCATAATCATGCCACACAAAAGTGAATATTGTTCCATTCATAAAATTTGCACAAAATCATATTCCCTGCTGAACTGTATTAAGATTATTTTCCTGTTAACAATAGTATTTCCAAACTCAGTTCTATAACATACATAATTTCCTTGAAAATAAAAGCTGAATATTAATAAATAATTTCATGAAAATACTGACTTAGTTTATCCCCTTACCTAACTTATTGAAAATCCCACAAATTAACTTATCCTACACGCATGGTGTCCTAACTCAACACCCTGAAATTTACATTTCCCCCAACAAAACTTCTGTATAAACTCATCTATTACCTTTACTCAGCCCAAAAATACCAAATACCTTAATAAATATTAAAATAATCAACTTACCCAAATTTTGGGATGGTGTCCAAGTTGGCCTAACCAATGAATCACTCCAACAGATTTGTAGAGAATCTTCCCAGGAGTAACGTGGCGGCTTCAGATCATCGAACCGGTGAGAGACGGAGTTGGAATTGAAGAGAGAAGGAGAGGGAGTTGTAGGAGAGAGAGAGCGAGAGAGAGAGAGAGAGAGAGAGAGAGAGAGAGAGAGAAAGAGAGAGAGAGAGAGAGAGGTAGAGAGGAGGGAGAGAGAGAGAGAGAGAGAGAGAGAGAGAGAGAGGGTTTCTGTAAGTTTTTCTCGTAGGAAAATGAGTTTTTGAGCTTATATAGAAAACTTGTCCATATGGCCTCATCGATGAGTCACATCTCCTCGTCGACGAGTCAATGAAGGGAGCTCGTTGATGAACATGTTCTCTTCATCGACAAGTTTCAGAGTCTAACACAGTCCTCTCGAAAAATTCTCATCGACGAGACGTATGTACCCGTCGATGAGCCTAAGAATCATGCTCGTCGATGAGCACTTCTTCACTTATCAACGAGACCCTGCTGAAATCCCTCAAGAAAATTCCTTTTTCTATCATTCTTTTATTATTTAATTACTATAATTTTTTGGGTCTCTACAATCACCCACACCATTCTCATATTCTTCCAACTAAGTTGTGCCTTAGAAGTATGAATTAAAAATAGTAAACTTGAATGATGGGACCAATTTTGCCAATTTGTCAGGAGGAGTGGACAAAGCACTTAAGAGAAAAAAAAGTAGAACAAGGAATAGTAGAACTTGGAACACATTGAGTGATATTTCATTAATTGAACATACTGAATACAAGACTAGAGGGGAAGGCAAGAGAACTATTACAAGAAACTCCTAGTTCTCACTTGCTTTCCCGCTCTTTGGGCTAGAAGACTCATTATATAGAATGGAGAAAGGGAATATGCTATAACATTACAATACAAATGACTAAAAAGCTGCTTTTATAAACATTATTTTTTTAAAGGTAAAGATGAAAATACAAGACAAATGACATAAATTTGAGCTTGACAATACAAAAGCATTCAAAACATGTGATCAAGACACAAGAGAACAAAGAGCTAAGTTGGTGTTGTCGTGGCATCTTATAGATCACATCTTGCCCTGTATTCCTCTTCTTCCTTTGCAGGATAGAGCGCCATAACTTCAAGGTTGTCAATAATTCCTTATTGTTGATTTGGTCCACATAATACCATGCTAATGTTTTTATTATACATGGTTTATAAAAGTCAGGGAACAAGACTGAGTAATGGATGGTCTTCGCTCTTCCATCATCTTGGTAATGAACTAGGTTGAACAGGCCATGCGGTAGCTTCTATGGATCAACTTTATTAAAATAACATATATTCTTTCTTGTTTTAACCTAGTGGGAAGTTGATAGGTGAGGATTTGCGAATGGAATTTCTTTGAAACTTCTTATTATTTCACATATGGGGAAGATGTTGACATATCTCTCCCTTTATTGAGTTTGGACATCGCCCTTGAGATGGAAAGTAACCAGTAAATATGAAAATCCTATCATGAAATCAAGCCAATTCACCCACTATTCCTCAGTTCTAAAAAATAGGAACCAATTTTTTAGATAGCTATACTATTGGGGCCTTTGCCTACTGTTTGTGATGAAAGTGTATGTCCATGGCTTGTGCAGGACCATAGCAATACAGTATGATTTGGCCAGATACCAAAGGAGAAGGAAAACCTCTTTAGGGAAATTAATGTAGGACAAGGTGGGTGTCAACTCTATGAGTCTAATCCTGTTTTGATAATGACAAATCACTTGGTATTTGATCTGTGCATTGAGATTGTGAACAGGAACAATATTTATCATGCACAAAAGGATAGAAACTCATGGAAAGACATGAAGACTAAAGTATATCCATCTTGGCAAAATCCAAGGAACTAAAAGAGTTGAAGAATGAAGATGCAAGCGGCAAGTTCAAGATCGTCATGGGAATGGGTATTTAGAACTGAAATGTATTTACATATTTCATATGATTTAATTTGAAGCTCAAAATATACCCTAGACTGACCTTAGGACTCATGCAGCTCATGAGCATCTTTAGGGGATAGTTATGGACTTTAGAGATTTTTTAAAACTCCGGAAAATATTTTATAAAAGAGCAAAGAAAGGGAGCAAAAGCAGATTTTTGAAACTAAAAATAAAAATCCAAAAAATGTTTTGTTCAGAAGATTGAACTCCTTGATCAGAAGACTGAAATGTCAACTTCAGAAGATTGAAGTGTATGCTCAGTCGTCTAAAGATTCAACTTTATAAGACTGAAGTTAAGCTCAGTTGTTTAAAGAATTTCTTTAGAAGACCGAAGATTAAGTTCAGTCGTCTAAAGAATTATTGGAGAAACACAGAAACAGGTAGAAGCACACTAGAAGACTGAACCTTGACTTTAGTCGTCTGAACCCACAACTTTAGAAGTCTGAACCCAAACTTCAGACGTCTGACCCTGTGTCAAGGTTAATTTTTTGAAGCTCTAAGGAACTTTAGTCATCTGAGCTCTAATCCTTAGTCATCTGAACTTACGAGAAGATTAAAAGTTTGATTTTTATTGAGAGAACATGCGAGTTATTTTCACAATCAAGTTGATCCAATGGTTAGAAATCATCCTAAGGGCAAGGTTACCTATATAATCAACATCTAAACCCTAGTGCCCCCAAGGGGACGAACCTTTGGCATAAAATTGAGGATATTGTACATTTAGCACAACTCCAAAACTTTGAACACACTGCTAAAGTTTTTGCTTGGGATTTCAAAGTTTATACGTCAAATCTGAGCTAAGGCTATCTTGATCTTCAAAAGGCTATCTAGCAATCATTGTACTTTCATTTTGGTATTGAAGTTTGGTAAATCGATTTTCTTGTTAGTATTCACTCTTATAGAGCTTTTCATCTAAATCAATTTGCTTGTTAATATTTATTCTCAAAGAGTTTTTCATCTCAAAATTCATTATTGAATATTGGTTGAGAGATTGTACCTGATTGTGTTGTTTTAACAAGATCACTACTTGAGAAAAGTTTTTCCCATTGGTCAAATGACTTTGATTCAAGTGTGTATTCAGTCAAACGACTTTAATAAGATCACATTTGTTATTCATGCATCTAGTAAGTTGAACTAGAACCCTAATTTCTCCAAAGCTTCTACTTATATCATTACTTAGGAGATTTGATAAAAGGGAATTTGTGTTGAATCATATCATTCATATAATGATTATATCGTTACACACATACTGAGCTTCAAGTTTCATCATATGGATATGTGTTAGGCTTTCAATTGTACTCACTAGCTTTGTTAGAAACACTATTGAGTTGTTTTATAGAATTGAAATTCTATATTGTAATCACAGTTTTGGTTGTGAACCGGGTGAGGAGGAAGCTGTGCCTCTTGTAAGCAGCGGATGTAAAGGAAGTTCCGTCCTGGTTAAAGGAGCAGGTATTTAGTGGAATCCTTGAGTGGGTTGCTCAAGACGAGGACATAGGCCGGGTTGGCTGAACCTCGTAAAAATTGTGTTTGCCTTCTCTCTTCCTTTACTCCTTTCATTTTTCGCAACGTATTTCATTATCTATCTTGCATGTGTATGTTGAATAACCCCACTCACACTTGAAAATTAATTGGGTAAAAGGAATTCATTGATATAATAATTTAAATCAGTCTTAAACCCCTACAATTATTTTGTTAAATATAAAAATAGGGATTAAGTGGTAAATAATATTAAAGGTTTTTAAAAATAACCAATTCACCCTCTCTTAGGATTACACCTAAATTAATAGTGGGTACTCAAAGACCATTAAGGTAGGGACAGAGTGGGTGCCAGTTAGGATACTTGAGTGAGGTGTCAACCAGACCATAGTTGGAAAGAAGAATGGACTGGAGCCCTTTTGTTGATTTAGGTGTAATCCCGAGAAGGGGGGGGGGGGGGGAGGGTGAATTGGGTATTTTTAAATTCTTTGAACTTATTTACCACTTAATCCCTATTTGTATATTTAACAAATCAATTTCAGGGATTTATGACAGAATTAAAATTATTTTATCAATGAGTTCTTTTTACCCAATTAATTGTGTGTAACTTTAATCAACATACACATGCAATACAAATAAATAAAATGTAGTGCAAAAAAGTAAAGAGTTAAGGGAATAAAGAAGACAAACACAATTTTTATGAGGTTCAGCCAACTCGACCTACATCCTCGCTTTGAGCAACCCACCCAAGGATTTCACTATAATTCCTGCTCCTTAAATTGGGACAGAGCTTCCCTTACAATCTGTTGCTTACAAGAGGTACAACTGCTCCTATTCCGCTGCTTATAAGAGGTACAACTTCTTCCTACTCTGTTGCTTACAAGAGGTACAACTTCCTCCTCAAACCCGGTTCACAACCCAACCGTGATTACAATGAAATTTGTAAAACACTCAAAATTGCTTCCAAACAAAGCTCGTGAGTACAATTCAAATTCCTAATACATTACCATATGATGAAACATGAAGCTCAAAATGTATGAAATGATACAATTGTTTATGAATGATATGCTTCAAGACACAATTTCTCTTTTCATCAAAACCTCCCAAGTAATGATAAATTTAAACAATTTGGAGAATATTAGGGTTCTAGTTCACTTTGGAAAATACACAAATATATCTTATGTGAACTTATTCAAAAGCTTTGTCTTGAATATTTTATCAATCTATATTAAAAAGCTTTCTTTCAAATATTTATTCACAACCCGATCTTTGTAATATGCAAATATATATACTATATGTATTTCAAAGATCAAAATATTGAGTATAAGGTTTTCCAAACAAAATATCCCTCAATAAATATTTATAAAAAAAAAATCTAATGAAGTGTTTTTATATATCTAAAATATAGATCCTTTAACTAAATAAACACTTGAATCAAACTATTTAACCAATGATGAAAACCTTAATCAAGTAGTGAGATTATTCAAATAATCTATATGAAAATATACTCACTATCAATTACCCAACTTATTTCAACAATAGATTTGGAATGAGAAGTTCTTTGAAAAAAAATATATACTCTTGAATCAAATATTATTCAACCAATAGCTAAAACCTTTCTCAAGTAATGATCTTGTCAAAAACAATATTTATATGTATATGCACACTCAAGATCAATCTCTCTAATGATACTCAATAACAAGTGATGAGATGAGAGGCTCTTGATAAAAATAACTCAAATTACCAAACCTCAATACCAAGATGAAATCAAGACGTATGAGTGAGATCCCTTTTGGTTTTCTGAGTGGATTGGCCCAAGGAAAATGAATATAGAATAGAGTGCAGGAAATCGTGTAGCAATCAGCTCAAGTTTCTCACTTTTCATTCAAAAAGATGTTCTCTTCTCTTCTCCTTTTTTGTCACCTTCCATACTAGGGTTTAGATATTCAGTATATATAGTGATCTTGCCTTTAGAATAGATCTTAACCATTGGATCAAAAATATCTTGCGAGTTCTCTTAATAAAAATTAAAATTTTAAGTTTTCCCACAAGTTCAGACGACTGAGGTCAAGGGCCCAAACGACTGAAGTTCTTTTTAAGCTTTGAAAAAATAAACAGGGTCAGACGACTGAGGTTATGGCTCAGAAGACTGAAGAGTAGGGTTCAGACGACTGAAGTGTGAGTTCAGTCTTCTGAGTAGCTTCTGCCAGGTTCTGTGTTTTACCATTAATTTTTCAGGAGACTGAACTTAATCTTCGGTCTTCTGAAGAAATTCTTCAGATGACTGAAGTTAACTTCAGTCTTCTGAAGTGGCAACTTCAGACGCCTAACTGCTGAGTTCGATTGTCTAAAGTTCCTTAAACCTGAATTTTTTCTTTTCAGTTCAAAAATCTATTTTGCTTTCTTTCTTGGCTCTTTTATTAAAATATTTCTAAGTCCATGAATGTCCCCTAATGATGTTTATGAAATGCATGAGCCCTAAGGTCATTCTATATTATGATTTGAGCCTCAAATTTAATCGTATGAAAATGTAAATACATAAGTTCTAAGTACCCATTCCCATGATGTTCTTGAGCTTGGTGCTTGCATCTTCATTCTTGTACTCTTTAAGTTTCATGGATCTTGCCAAGTTGCGTTAACTTTATTCTTTATGACTTCCATGACTTCTTATCCTTACGTGCATGCTTAAACATAGTTCCTGTTCACAATCTCAATGCACAGATTAAATACCAAGTGATTTGTCATTATCAAAATAGGATTGGACTCATAAAGTCGAAACCCTTGTATCATTTTGGTGTTTCCCTTATCAATGGTATGACAAAGAATATTATCCTAGATTTCAATGGGGACATTTTGGATTCTTTTTGTGAAGCTAGATGATCTTGAAGAAGATGAGGATGCCATGATGAAAAGAACTTAGAGGTTGGTTGGTCTCGAAAGGAAGTCATTAAGGATGTTATGTTTCCCTTTGATATGCTTCACCTCAAATTTATAATATAAGGAGTAGTTAGTCCATATAAGAAGTTGTCCTTGTGGGAGTATCTTTCTCTTGAATTGTATCATCTTTGGAAAAGATGACATAGCCATTTTAACTATAAAGTATGCTTGATTAGATGGAACTTGAATTTTTCAATCTCCTTTTTTACTGCTAAAATCTCTTTGAATATGGAGTGATAATGCAATTCAGAATCTTTAAATGCTCCACTTTTGTATCCATAGATGTTCCTAGTCCTATATTCTTTTTCTTCAACTAAAGTAGTGCCCTAGTATTTGTCATTTGCATTAGTTTGTAGGATTTGTTTTTTCCCTTGTTAGGAATCTGGAGAGGTGGCAATTGCATAGCGCCATACCTTTAAGTGACCTTATCACTTTTGCGTGTCTGGATTTCCATTGGGGAACATCTTTCTTTTGCAATAGCTGATGCAATGGCGCCATATAGACAGCCAACCTTGGGATAGAGCCTGCTATGTAATTGACAATACCAAGAAAATGTTGCAGCTACTTTGTCATCATATGAGTATCTGGAAAAGTGCTGAGCAGTGTTGCAATGTGTGGTTGTAGTTCATACTTTCCTTGGCTTATCTTCATCCCAAGGAAATCAATTGCTTCAACACCAATTATCATCTTTTTTTCTGACAGCATGATTCCATAATGTGCAACAATCTCCATGAATTGATTTAGGATCTTAGCATAGGGATGCTATATCCTTTGAAAACAATAAAATATCATCAATATAGATTAGGGTATGATGGAGAATGGATTGGAAGATCTTAATCATTGCCTTTTGGAAGATGGATGGGGCAACCTTAAGCTCGAATGACATGAAAGTCCATTGGTAGTGGAAATTGGGTATACAGAAAGTTGTCTTGGGCCTACCATCTGGATGGATGCCCAATTTCCAAAAGCTTGCTTTGAAGTCAAATTTTGAGAAGATTTGGGCCTTTGATAATTATGAGAATAAATTGGTCCGATTTGGTAATGGGAATTTTTCATTAGCAAGAAAATGGTTGAGGGGCTGATAATTTATGATGAGTCTGAGTTTTCCCAAAGCTTGTTCAACCCTCTCATTGACATAGAAAGCGTCATAAGCCTATTGTGACTTTGTTGGCTCGATAAATCCTTTTTCTTGTAGTTGGGTCAGCACATTTTGGACCAGTGAATAATGTTCTGTATTCATTCCCTTATGGCTTGCCCTTTTTGGGTTGATATCTTCATTCTTATTGAAGGGAAGGCTAACAAAGAACTCTAGATTCTTCCATAATAGCTTTGAACATTTCTTTAAAAGTTCATTATGACTATCCACACATCTTGCTTGGCCTTAATCTCTTCCAAGGACTAAGTGATCTAAAAACGATTAGGGGTCCTAGCCCATTGCAATAGGCATAACCTAAACTTTAATCCTTGTTTTGTTCACTATACCTTGTTTAAGTTCTGGATTAATGTCAAACCCAATGAGGAGATCCTTGTTTGGAAGGCTTGGCCCAAAGAATGTAGCCCTGATTAAGCATTTTAGATGAAGCTTAATATATATTGGTACATGATTTGTTCCTAAAATGTACTATTTTAGACCCCCATTTACCTTTGTTTTGTTCTCATTTATCTTGTAAATACCCTTTCTTACCATTGTTTGGAGTTATGCAAGGTTTGTTCATGTTTTAGGAAAAATAGGTTAAAACCGAGGAGTTAAGCAATGTGAGAAGCCAATGGCGTAATTGGGAAGCAC